>NW_015114220.1:106561-108793 GCF_001443285.1 Poecilia latipinna | reverse complement strand
AATGTTGTCTGTGGAGCCCTCACATCAATAGTCCATCGATCCGAATAACAATATCCCTCAGTGCTGAGGCATCTTCTGTTGCTTTGATTGAGCAAAGTAGGAGGGTATACCGCTCCAGTATGGCCGCCGTATTTCCTGCGCCGGAGCGGCCAATGCGGGGTCTACTCTTATATTATGTCTATGGTGTCAGCTCACTGCGGTGGGCAAAATTACAGCGTGTATGTCACAGACAAACGGAGGCATTTCCGGGACCATTTTAACTCATTTCGCTTTAAAATATCGGAACGTTTTGTTCCAGTCTTTTGACTTAAAGGCAGGGAATGTGAATGACTGTGATTTGAGTAAATGTGTAAAAATCTTTGGGTTCTTTTTTTGGGGGGGGTTCCAGTCAAAGAAAATTTCCCCAGAAAAGAAAAAAAACGGTAACACTGTATTTGACAGGGTGCGCATGTTTATGACATGACACTCATAAACATAACACCTGTTATGAACATTAACTAGTTTTTATTAATGTCTATGACCAGTGTCATGACGTGTCATTCAGTAAATAATGACAATTTTAATACAAAGTTGCTCTAAAAGTTGCATCTTTAACACTTTCCATTAAATTGTATTTTCGGATGTCTTATTGGACAGTTACTTAGAAAGCCAAGAATTCATATATAAGGTAAGATATATTATTTTTATGTCCTAGCTTGGTTGTCCCAGAGTGCTAACGTTGTTAGCAGCTAGCTTAGTGCCGAGTCACGGACAGAAAATATGTTTATTCAGTGGGACTTTCATGCTAAAAAAAAAAAAAAAAGCTAAATAAATTAATTATAACCTACCCAGCCATACAGTCAACATGAGCTATGGCTATTCCCCCACATGCTTCGTGTCTAGTCATAAATTGTATTTATGGCCAGACAGGAACATGGGGTCACTGTGTAGGTCGCTGCGAATGGTTAGCCTACATTGGACCTGAACCCAGTGACCTACAACGATTCAACATTACTGAACAACTCCAGCATGAATTTGAGTTTACAGAAGCTAGATAAATTATTTACCAGGAGATCCAAGCTCAAAGAAATAAAGTGAGATAATTTTTTAAATTAAGGTTCTTTCTGTAACCGGATCAGTTGTTGAGTTTTTCATCATTAGTTCGTTGTTAGTGATAGCATCGTTAGTTCTATCACTAGCTAAGTCTATGAAAGCAATGTAGTAGTTTTGCTAGTTTTGATTTCCAAGGCATAACAAGGCAGTTAGTCATGATTCAGCCAAAGTAATGAAATAACGAACTGCAGTCTGATTTTTGTTAATGTGTTTCTTCATATTGAGCAGTGAAAGAAAATAAAACATGTTACATGTCTTTTGCTTTAAGTATTTACTTACTAGAGGGTTTTTGTTAGTGCTGCAGAGCCACAGCTAGCAGCTAGCTCCTCACTTAGCGGCTCTAACGGAGCCTGTGACGTTGTCGGGCAGTTTTTGCTCATCCTACAAGTTGGACTGAATCATTGTTTAACAATAGTGGGGGGACCTAAAAATTAATTCTTTTTTTAATTTTTAATTTTCATCCAGAAAATGAGCTGTATTTACTCAGTAATTCCTGAAGGTAACAAAGAGAGTGTTCTGGATTGGTTAAAAATAAAATAATGTCGTCTGCAAAAAGCGAAATTTTGTATATGTCAGTACCGATCTCAAAACCAAAAACACAAGAGGGCGGCACTAACTGGATCTCCCTGTCTATTACCTCTATACAGCCTAAATGAATCAGAGGTGATCCCATTGTTGACAACTCTAGCTTGAGGGGATCTATAAAGAGATTGTATCAAATTGACAAACCAAATTTCTTAACGACAGAAAAAAAGGTATTGCCATTCAACCATATCAAAAGCGTTTTCGGCATCAAATGATACGGCTACACTTGGTATCTTTTTTGTTAGCAATATATATTATGTTAAACAATTGTCAAAAACATCATACTCTGAGTGCACTGACTCCGAGTACGACGGAGAGATACAGTTTTTCTCAAATTATTGACTTTGCCTGACTTCATGCCAAATGATTTATATCACTATGTCATAAATAGAGTTTCCCCTTGCACCGGAGCAACATTAAAAACGTGCAAAAAATGAGATGCTAATCAGTTTTTTCCATACATGCTAGGCTACATGATGGTGGGGCATTGCATGATTTTGTAAATAATGACAATTTAATACAAAGTTGGCATTTTTAATGGATTTTCAATGCAAC
>NW_015114220.1:100728-102634 GCF_001443285.1 Poecilia latipinna | reverse complement strand
AGATGTTATGTCATGTTTCTGACAGTGTCATGTCAGTCTTATGCACACCCCTTCAAATAAAGTGTTACCAAAAACAAATTTGGGAAAATTTAGATCCATTTTGTCCCTATTCTCAAGAATCACTGTATGTACAAGCTTATACAGTGTTTCAGAAGGACCCTGGCACGTCCTAGGAAAATTCATCTTTGAAAAGACTATCTAAGAAAGACATGGAAGTGCATTCAACATGCTTTCTGTTTGGAGATTATTCAGACGTTGTTCAGAGGCAAGAATCCTCTAAGAGTGGACCAAACGTTTTGGAAGACATTGAATCAGTAAATCTGGAAGACCTGGACATGAATGAAGAGTCTGCTGTTGAGACAAAGCCTGCTGTTAACAGAGACAGAGACTCTCCTGCTGAAAGGAAGCTCTCTGTCAGAGAGAGCGCACTGCGCGCCTTACAGTCAGAGACAGCAATATTACACAGTAGGAGACAGAGAACTGGGTTGTTAAGAAACGTTCGCTGGAGATGGGCACCAGCACCTCCTGACCCCACGAAGGGACAAGGGTGTTAGAAAATGGATGGATGGATGGATTAGCAGTATTCAGGGCAACAATAGCTGTGGGTTGGAAACTGTTTTTTAGGCCCTGATCAGCCTAAATATTAATTCATTGTATGAGTTCTATTCATTTTAGAGGATTACCAACTCATTGTGTTAACCACTGAATAAATATTCTGACTTTAAAATTTGGCTTCTTTAATGTTGTTTCAAGGTACAACATTAAAGAATGCCAAAATTTGGCAAAAATGCAGCTTATAATATTAAGCAAATTATTTGTTTAGTTTCTACTGCAAATATCTTAATAGACTTTGATAAAAACAAAACTAATTTAGATGTAACTTTTTAGCAAGATATAAGAGCTTGTTTCAGTAAATAATTCCTGAAAATATATGAAACTCTTAAGTTTCATTGGCAGATTTTTCACCTGTAATGACATTTTTCCCACATTATAAGTAAAACAATCTGCCAATGCAACTAGTACATTTTTTAACTAATATTAAGGAATTACTGACTTAAAACAAGCTCTTCTATCTTGCTGAAAAGTTACTTGTAAGTTAGTACACTTGAAATAAGATAAAACTAAGATATTTTCACTAGAACCTAAACAAAAATTCTTGGTAAGATTTTGTGTTTTTGCAGTGCAGAGTGAGATGTTGCTGCTGCAATAAAAGACTGATTCATTTTGATTCTTTTTACAGCCTTTTTGGTTTTTAGATCCTGAAAACCAAAAACACTTGATTAACTTACTTCAGTGGAGACCTCAAAGGAATACAAATGAGCCTCAAACTGTTGTTTTTTTGTTTTTTTTTGCTCATCAATGTTGTCAAATGAGTAGTGTGGACTACAAATTTCTTTACAAATTGTCTGTACAAAACTTCTCTGCCACAGAGTGAGACTTTATTATAATCTTACTGTATTAAAGTCTTGTTTTCATTTCTTATTGGCGTTTTATAATTTTTTTATTTGAAATTTTAGGCATGCTTTATCAGTCCATTCATTCACTAATTTCTTCCATTGTGTCAGTTCAGTGACATAGCTGAACGAATTACATAGATGACTAAATAAGGTCTAATGTCGTCTAGGTGTCACATTTCTTGGGATTTACACTTAAGCTCTACTTTTTTCTTTTCAATTGGTGCAAATTATTTTAATATATTAAAAAAATATCAAATTCAGCCTTGCAGAACAAAAACTCACACAGTTTAATAATAATGACATAAAATAATAATAATTTTTAAAAAAACCCTTGTAAAATAGAGTGAAAATTTACAAGAGGCAGGGAAAATCCCCAACAACAAGAAAAGAAAACAGGCACAAACTGCACAAGGAATCCAGCAGGGAGTGACTGAAACGGCGAGGCTTAA
>NW_015114220.1:94785-96779 GCF_001443285.1 Poecilia latipinna | reverse complement strand
CTTGTAAAATAGAGTGAAAATTTACAAGAGGCAGGGAAAATCCCCAACAACAAGAAAAGAAAACAGGCACAAACTGCACAAGGAATCCAGCAGGGAGTGACTGAAACGGCGAGGCTTAAGTACTGCGGCAAACAGATGAGACGGGAAGACAATCAGAGGAGACACAGGTGGATGGAATGAATCTGATGAGCGGAGATGGAAACTGGCAGGTGGAACAGAGTGATGTGGAAACAAAATGAGCAGAACATAGAAGAGCATAAAGATACAGAACACAAAGGCAGAAAGAAACCCCAAATAATCTGTGAAAGCAGACAAACACAAGATGAAGCATTAAGGAGCGAACAAACATCATACACCAAACCCTAGTGACAGTAATGACAGAAATCAGGATAATACACACAAAAGAGAACCAAAATACAAACACTAGAAGAACCTGACAGGAACAATTTAAAGGAAATAACATAGATGTACAGCAAGCAGAACCTGTGAAAATAGAGCTGAAGGAAATAATTCATCATGTGGAAACAGTGGATCATAAATCACCGTCAAAGAAAATGAACCTTAATAAAAGTCAAACACCCATGGATATGACACAAAAGGCACTTTATGAGATAACAGAAACTATGCAAGACTTTCTGTGTAGAAGACTACAAGAACACCTTTCAGGGCGATAAGCAAAGTGGGTTTTAAAATACAAGCTTTTATATTTCTTTGTCTATTTTGCCTTAAGTTTGATTAATTTGCTCTGTATTTTTTATTAATTTCCTTCAATAAATGTAATCCTGAGTTTTCATAGATAAACATTTCTGTTACCGTAACGATGGGAAAAAACTGTTAAAGTCAAACACATTTGCTAATTTGAAAAATAATTCCAATGATTTTGTAGGGACCTGATGCAGGTTTCTAATAGATATTAATTTACTGATTTATAATGAGATCCAACGTTATGCATAAAACATTCTGGGCTACAGTCCCCATAGCCCATATTTTATGATGCCTATGCAGCCAAGCCATGAATTAATATGACATGATAATTTATATTTATGACACATTTGACATCCTCTTAAATTCACAGCAGTTTGTTTTTCATATTTTGTCACGTTACACTGAAAAATTTTGCGTTTTTTTTTTTTTTTCCTAATTGAGAATTTATGTGACAAATTAAAGACTAATGGTGAAATGCATGGTTCTTATTTTTGTTTTTCTCCTGCACATTAAAATATCAAAATGGTGGCTCACGTTATTCTGATACAGCAAAACCAAATCCTTCGCCAAAAAATAAATAAATAAATAAGCTGCCTTTTTAATGATCTGGTCAAATGAGATCAAAGTTACATTTTTCTGCTGAACACACCATCACTAGAGCAAAACACAGTGGTGGAAGTATAGTGCAGGGACATCAGAGCAGGTCAGAGGTCATGGGAACATGCTAAATACAGGGGGAAAAATACTGTGTTAAATCCGATACGCAGTTGCACATCCATTGAATCGTGAGTATAATATTCCAATTTCTGATAACTGAACAGTTGTTTTTATGTTATAGTTGGAAATTTTGTTTTTTTATATATAGCACTTTTTGATCTTTTGTGTGAATCTTGATGTTGCCGTTACAGCTGAATCTTCCCACTCTGGGGCAATAAATGCCATTTCTACTTCTACTCTATTCTATCACTTAGCAACACAAACAATTCAATAATTACCATAAGCAGGAAAATAAAATGTAAATCTTAGCATTTCCTGCTATTTCAAAGCAGTTCAAAATCTCTGACAGTGATTGGTTTGGATAGATTCAGTGGTTGAGTTACAGCAGATGAGCTGGGGTTTTTTTTTACTCTGATGCACACAGAGGAACAGCAACCTCTGATGCAGGCGCTCTCGTTAAAAAGGAGCAGCGAACAACAGCAAGTTATCTAGACGTACATAGCTGGTAGAGACCTGCAGGGGGTCACTTCAAAAGATAGCTCCAGAAAGTACGGCGCTTCCAGGGAAACAAA
>NW_015114220.1:89016-90566 GCF_001443285.1 Poecilia latipinna | reverse complement strand
AACTGTTTTCAGGCCTGGCATTCTCCACACACTGAAAGGATTTTAAGTAATTTTTCCGTCAGTGTAGTTGCTTGACGCCATTTTGTGCAACTTAATTAGAGTACGAGCACAAATGTGCATCAAAGTCAGTGTGTCCCATTAACTTGTGATGCATTTCAAAGAAATTCTGTTGTTGGACAACTAGGGAACTTTTCTCCTCCTAGCTGTCCAAAAGTTTGGCATTGCAATTACAGAATCAAATGTCCATTTATAAAGGCTGCATTGCGGCTGTGTCACTTCAGAGATAAATGAGTACATCAGTGCGTTTTCTACAAGGTTCACTTGTTCCTCCCTGACATATCCATCCGGTTTACGTTTTAATTATGTTTTTAAATCTGTCTCACATGCTGTTTTTATTTTAATTATGCAAAACACTGAAATGTTTTGCTGCTGAAATGTGCTACACAAATAAAATTTGATTGATTGATCCATCAATCCTCCAAGAAGCTAAAAACACGTTAGGTTATCTGACTATAAATATATAAATTTTACAGAAGCTTCTTAGCTCATATCCCAGGCTGAAATAGTCCACCTCTATCAGATTTGCACTGAACACGGGGACACTTTAAATCTCTACTGTAAGCACTTTTTCATGAAATGCTGACCTGCACACTTTAAATGCTGTTGTTTTAATGGTTTAAAATGTCCCATATATTTTGTTATTTCTATATTCATTGCATCATTGATGTGTACATTATTTGTTTTTGTTGCTATATTGTTTGTGAAACACTTTGTGCAGCGTGAGTTGTTGAAAATGTTACATAAATGAGCCTGAGCTAAATGTTGTAGCCATTTTGTGTTTCATTTGTTTTTCTGTGTCGGACATTACAGACGCTGGAAACGGCAGGAAAAATCTGTTTTGAATAATGTAGCCTTTAGCTATATTTAGCTTAGCTGCCTCTGGCTTTAAGAAAACGGGACATTTTAGATTTGAGGTTATTTTATGTTACTTAATGGTAAGAATGGAAACGAGAATACCTTTGATGGAGTCAAGCTAACCTTAGTGAACCGTCGGTGATTGAAATACTCAGTGGGATGAACTTTGAACTGTTCAAAACATAGGTGGATTTAGCTAATTGTACACGTAGGCCTGTCTGTGTCAAACAGCTATTCATCTCTGCCCAGAACACAACCAACAGTGAACAGAGGTCTGTTAGACGAGATGACCGGAGCTATTCGGCTGGGTATGTCTGTGTAGGGAACAGTTAGCTGCCCGACCATCTTCTTACAGTGTGTTGTCGGTTAGCACACGCTAGCTTGGATACTGCTTCACTACGCATCAGGCTAGCCCAGGCGACTAGCAACAAAGCTGCATTTCTAAGCTCAGCTTCTTGACATTAACCTGTTTCCATTTCACACAAATAAATCCTTTTCACTCTGCGAACTGCGCTCCAGCTGAGGCAGATGTGATGTAGATCAGAGGGTCATTGATAGGTGACTGTGAAACAAGATGACATCCAGAGGAGAACCAGCACTGACCACCCATGAGTTAAGGATCCAAAGGTTGAGTT
>NW_015114220.1:78576-85489 GCF_001443285.1 Poecilia latipinna | reverse complement strand
ACATGAAAAAAAAAACAGATTTCCTTTTTCATCTCGCTCATGAGCGCTCCGGTGAGATCAGCGGCACGTGGGCGTCGAAGCCAGGGATGTGTAGAATTACAGTCCGACTGTGTGCGGCTATGGAATCAGTCAGTCCAGAAAATAGCTGCGAGCTTTCAGGTTTCGAGCATCACAGGAAGAACTTGGCAACAACTTTCATCTCTGAATCTCTGTTTCCATTTCAGGTGAAGCCCTTGCCGAGCCGTGCGGCACTCACAACAAATCAAGCCTCTGATGTGTTTTACCCAAAATACAACAAACTGCTTTAAGGTTGCAGAGTTTCTCAACATGTTCCTGCTTCTGCTGTGAAACAGAGTGGACACTGAAATCACTGGAGAACCAACTAAAACCTGCTTTTTCCTTTGTCTAACTAAGAGTTCTGCTTAAGTTAAAAGTTTTTACTACTATACTATCGGTTTATTATAATAGGACTAAATTTATACTGACTCCTGCGAAATGGTATTCACTTTCATGGCACTGCTTGAACATTGTTAGAAATTTGACAGTGGTGGAGACTTAATTTTAATCTTGGTTTGCTTTTGATCTGAAGTTTTTGTGAGTTGTTCAGAAATGTAATTGTGCCGGTTGGAAAATGAGCCATTTAGAAATGCAAAGCACAAACGGGCATCTAACTACATAATTTATGTATCCCCATTTTTTTTATTACATCATAGGCTTGGAAGGCTGGGAAACAAATGTGCTACTTTTATAAGAACTAACTAATCCTGTCACATAATACAAATTTGTCTCATCTAAATGTATTTATAGCTGTCTGCATGTGTCCCATTGTGCCCCATTGTGCCATGTATCAAAGTAAACACATTCAAAAGAAAAATTATTTTATATCTATATATATATAATCTTCATCTAAA
Organism: Poecilia latipinna; assembly: GCF_001443285.1. Classification (NCBI taxonomy): domain Eukaryota; kingdom Metazoa; phylum Chordata; class Actinopteri; order Cyprinodontiformes; family Poeciliidae; genus Poecilia; species Poecilia latipinna. The sequence continues at coordinate 84,578 of NW_015114220.1, read as the reverse complement.
AGTATGTTTTGTCTCAAATTAGTGGAAATGCCTTTTGTTGGGGTATGTTAAGGTAAAAAATAAAAACTTGTTTCCAGCTAAACATCTCCACATCTCGTCACATTAAAACCACAAACTTCAGCGTACCTTATTGGGGTTTTATGTTGCTGGAGCAACGTAAAGTAGAGCACAGTTGTGAAGCAGAAGCAAAATGATAAATGATTCAAAATGACTTTATGCATAAGAATCTGAACAGCATGGCATTGCTATTCAGTCAACACTTTCTTCTACATTTTTCTGCTGGCGCCGCTGGAGGCCTCTTAGGGTTTGTCTCCAAAAAGCTTTGCACATTTGCGCTCGAGCTCAGTCGGATCAGATGGAGAGCGTCTGAGAACAGCTGGTTTCAAGTCTTGCAACTGATTCAGATCTGGACTTTGATCAGGGTTGCTAAAATGCTCCTGCTCTTTTTCCACTTATTTAGCAGCTTCGGACAGGTTTGCTTCTAATATCCCACATTGTCAGCTCTGACCAGCTCCTTGTCCCTGCTAAAGAAAAGCATCACCACACCATAAACCTGCCACCATCTTGTCTCACTGTGGGACATTGTTCAGGCTGCGGTGTTGATTTTTTTTTCTCATAGGAGGTTCGAATTTGGTTTCATCTGACTTTTTTCAAATTTTTTCACATTTTCTTTATATGTGCACTACACTAGCCTTACTTTTTTTTCACCCTAGGTGTCGGTGGATCCTTAACCCTTGTGCGTGCGCGGACTGAGGCAAGTGATACAAGTGATATGGGTGTGAGGTCAGTTGGACCCCATTTGTAAACACAAGGGTTAAAAAAAGCCTTTAATTCATGTATCTAAAATTAAGGCCTTAAAATGTCTTAAATTTGTTAGAAGAAAAAGTTAATTGCATGTTTTAAATTTTGTTATAGCATGCAGGACTGTTTTATCACACGTGTTCTATGTAGTTTATTTTTCTTGTTTGAGTTTTCGGTCAGGCAAAAGTTTGAGTCGGACGCCAATATCTTCATTACGTTCTGACTCTGGGAGGTTGAGGCTGCCGCTAACTAGATGCTAACATACGCTAGCATATGTTTTTATTCTTGCTAGCTGTGAAAGATAATAGTACACCAGTTTTCGGGACGACGTTTGTCTTTGGCTTTGGCTCACTTCTGTTGCGAACACATATGACGCTGCATTAATTGTGGGCAAAGAAAAACTTTATAAAGTATGTATATTTGTTTTGTACATTTCTGTTGTGATACAGGTCTTAAATTTAACTCGTAGTGGTATTAAAAATGTCTTAAAAAGTCTGAAATCTGAGTTGATGAAAACTACAGAAACACTGTCACCACTCTTCTGGTTTTTGGGCCAACGATCTCTCCCGTCAACATACTCCCCTACCTGAGCAGGGGCTTTCTGCAGCTCCTCCAGAGTTACCACAAGTCTCTTGGGTATATTCTGTGCTTCAGGCTCTCCTCACTCACAGCAAGGCACTGTAGACAGAAAAACCTCGTCGGCAAAACAACTCATCAAAGAAAGTAGCTGAGCATCACATATAGGAGGAAAAATAAATGAAAGCAAAGCCATAGCCTCTGAAGAGTCCAGGCTTTGTGTTACTTTTTCCTGCAATCCCCACAAAAACAATCTCTCATTTGCTTTAAAGAGTAATTGTTCTTGGGGAAAGTGTGAGACATCCAGCGAACATTTGTTTCTCTCAGTCCTGGCACCCGGATGAGTCATACGGGGGGAACAAAATGAGGAAAAAATTGCACCATTTCTTTTTAAAGAGCTTACAAATGTTTCTTGGATGGGCCACTTGAGCCTTAAATTGGAGCAGAGTTTTCCTGAGTTTAACTTCAGCATTCACTGGAGATACATTCAAGCACCATCAAGCCTCCCCCTGAAGCCCGGCGCCCATTCGTTTGGCCTTAACTCAGGTGGCGATGCGGCAACAGTCCCGACCGCCGCCGGGTAATTTCAGCTGAAAAAATGCGGTGCCCTTTCCCTGCACTTCAGGAACAAGGAGGGATTAATGGAACTATTAAGCCACATGGGACGTTCGGTGGAGTCCAACAGGCAGAGCCCATAAAGACAAAAATCCCAACGTTACTGTGACTTCTCGTGTGCCTTTTGCAAACAGACAGATAATCATACTTTAAATAGTATACGAACTGCGCTGCCGATGGACCGGTGTAGAGGCTGAAAGCTCTGATCCAAGGTAGGAATTGATTTTTGGGGGGATTTAATGGAAGGACGTCTGCCTTGACTTTCTAATAAACTCACATTATGGCAGTTTATTGATGTAAAAAGGTAAAGTAATCCACCGTGAAGGCAGCGCTGTGCTTTTGTGGAGAGGGCATTACAGTTTTTAAGCAAAAGGAGTTCCACATTTTGAGCTCAAATATGGTAATTATGCTCTTGCTTTACCTCCCATGTTGGGGTGAATCTAGACTTACCATAAATAGGAGCATGTTTGGAGTTATTTATCTTTGTACAGGTCCCTTTCATAGATTGTTGACCTGACCAATCTATGAAAGGGACCAGGTTGCGCTCGTATTTTACAAATTCAGCCACGTCCATTACCCCGAACAAGACTATGTTGATCTCTCCAGCATTGCTAGTAAAGTGAATATTCTGGTGATTTTGCTTTGTTATAACTTGGATAGCATGAAAAACAGTCTAATTTGCTGTAAAATGATAAACCTCCTTAATATTCTTATATTTCTAACCTTCGGAGTCGCTGAACTGCGGCGACAGACATTTGAAAAACATATATACTTCTTTACTTTTACATTTACCAGTCTGTCACATTTGTCCGAGGAACATTTGATCCTTTTCTCAGCTGAAGCTGGAACAAGTCTGACTGGTTTCGTTTCTGTGCCGCCTGTTTCTGGCGTCTTTGGGCTCTGACTCGGCCCAAGACTTTCTTCACTGCTTCTCAGACGGTACTTTAGTTCTCAGGCGGATTTATTGTTTAAGGTCATTGTTGTTTTGTTGTTTTTACAGATGGATCTTTCACTTCATCCCTTGGTGAAACTAAATCCTTCTTAGCTCTTGTTTCTTCATGTGGTGCGGTTGCAGTGACAAAAAGATTTGTCTGGAATGGCACTTAATGCTTACAAGTTTCACCTTCAACATTCCTCAAAATTAGGCCATAAGTGCAAATAATTATTTCCTATATTTAGCCAGGTTTTAAAACTTAATTGAGATCTACAATCCTTTTTTCAAGAGGGACTTGACAAGACAGTGACACGGTCTACAACAGTGACATAGTTTAGTTTCAACAGCATCTATAGACTCAACTAAAACCAGACCGACAATCTGACAAAACATAATTTAAATGAAAAGCAGTCGTTCATGGACTAGTTCGTCCAGGATTTTTGCTCAGACACAAAACCTAGAGATTGGTCTTTCTTTGTTAACAATCCAGCTATCCCCACCTCTTAGTAGCTTTCACACTTCAGGAATGGTATTGTTGGTGAGAGGCAAATTAAAGATAAAAGTTAAAGGTTCAGCGATGATATCAGCAAGCCCACCTCAAGAAAGAAAGGATCAAGCTTATCTGGAACAGCAGATTTGCTTGTGTCAACATTTTTTAAAGCCCTTCAAACCTCAGACACAAAGAAAGAAGTGAAGCTAAAAAACCCAGAGAGCCTCAGGCCCAGAGGAGAGATGCTGACTGGAAATCCTGTGCTCCTGAATCAGATTGAACAGATTCAAAGTGTTCGCTAAAATGGTCAAGAATTGCTGTTTTGTCTGTAGCGACACAACTGCCACTAAAGGTCATAGGTCATTTCTCTAAGTGTCTTCACTGGGAGATTTGATCACTTTGCATAAATTCTTAGGATTTACGGTTAGAAAGCATTAAAAAAAAAAACTCCCTATATGACAAGAAGTTATATTATTATATCAGAAAATGGCAGGAAACTGATTTTTGTGGAAACCAGCCAAACAAACATGCTATATTTGAACATCTGATACTCACTTCAGTAACTGTTCTCACTTGTTTTTAGATTAGTTGGGATGCAACAATAAAATTATAATGTGGAAAGTTTTTGGGAAAAGATGCTAACGGCTTATTTTTTGCTCAACCTACAATTAACTTAAGAAGATTTAGGAGGATTTGTCATGCTCAGTTTCACAATGACACGATAATTTTACATATATATATATGTATATATAATTACGTATGAGACATTTTATTCAACTAAAATGTTTATTCAGCAACTTGTTTGCCTCTTGTCAGCATGACCAGCGGTGCAGCGCGTCCACAGTGTGTATCCGCTGTCCGGCAGCAAGTGTGAAGAAGCATCTCTTCACCGTCTCATTTAGTCGACCCTGCACGCACACGCACACACACACACACACACACACACACACACACACACACACACACACACCCCTCTTCTCCGGCTTTCTCATTAAACTGTTGTTATTCCCTCCCTGTTTCATGTCGAGTTTCCAGGTGGCTGCACGTAAGACACGTCCAACAGCAGCGAGCTCGTCTCACCGACTCTCAACGATCGCAAACTGAGTTAAAAGGTTGCAGAGTTCCCTGCGCTGTAGTGACAAGGAAGAGAAAAGAAAAGGAAAGAAAAAAAACTTTCTAACAAAGTCAGAAACACTGTAGGAGGAAGGTGTATCAGTGTCAAGAATCGTTTTTCATGCAGCTTGATGCTTGGAGACAGAAATAGAAATATTTCCTCTACATGTTCTATTCAGATAAAAAAAATACAGTGTTGTTCAGGCGTGAATTTCAGACAACCTAACCATCGGGGGATTAACACTTGAAAAGGCATTTAAGAAAGAAAAAAAAAGGGTTTACCTCCACAAAGTCTTTGTTTTGCTTTTTAATCTTTAGCTCTGTTCATGTCATCTGCTAGATCACCACGTTGAAAACACTGTGGCAGAAATAATTACTGAACATGAAGTAAATATATCTCCAAAGGGGCTATTGAGAATAAATTCACACCAGATGTCGGTCACAACATAAGTTAGCAAAGAAAGAAATACAAATACATTTGCTCAGAAATTACTTGTAATAAAATAGAAAAGTACAGAAATCAACAGGACACATTTTTCCATAGATCTTAAATTGGATTTACTGAGTCAATATATCATATTTATTTATATTTTTCTGAAACCAGCTGAGGATCTTCCTGACTCCCTTATGATCAACTTCATGCTGAAAAACAAACGTTTAGATTTCTATTAAGAATTTTTCAATAGATTTCTCTTGTGCAATACTTTGCTTATTAGAAATTTTTATTGGCTAAATCGCCTGATGTTAATTTGCCCAAACAGGGAGCGCAGGATAGAATTGACTGAGGTTTGTGAAATACAGTTTCATTTTCGACCGGCCAGATTTGGCCCCCGGGCCTTAAGTTTGACACATGTGTATTACATGCTGACAGATTACATTCTGGTTTCTTTCCTTTTCCTGTTTCATTCCACTTTTATACACATAACCTGAACTAATCTGCTTTTATTTATTAATTTGACACCAAAATCTGGCGCACTCTTAGAAGAGATGTTTTTTTTTTTTTTAGCCCATTATTTTGTGTTACTGTCAAATCAACACATTTTGTGTCGTTTCCTACACTTTCTACATCTGGACACACGGAGTATGTGTTAATCATTGACCAATCACGTCGCTTCTTGGGTCTGGAGTTCTGGAACTTTCCACATGAAAAAAAAAAAAGAAAGTCAACTGCAGCAACAGTCTTTAAAGGACGTCGGTGCAACGGGAAGTAAGAAGGTAAATTAATGTTTTATTCGATGAACTGTTAGTAATGTATAAGTAGAATTTATTAATGAGGATATTGATTTGTGCTGTTTAGTCACTAAGTCTGTCATGACTCGTACTGCTTTGACATCAGTCAGTGACTGATAGCTTAGCATACAACGGCAGTTTTTGGCTATAATTGTATTTAAAGACTTGTGTGTCACCTGTAAACTCCTAATTTAATCGTGATTTTGTTTCATCGCAGTGGGAGCTAATTCAACCGACTGCTTT
>NW_015114220.1:0-74951 GCF_001443285.1 Poecilia latipinna | reverse complement strand
TAATTGTATTTAAAGACTTGTGTGTCACCTGTAAACTCCTAATTTAATCGTGATTTTGTTTCATCGCAGTGGGAGCTAATTCAACCGACTGCTTTCATATACCCGCGATTGGTAGACAGGCTCTAGGCTAAACATTGTACATTTAGCATTTGCTACTCCGATAGCAGGAGCGGAGCACCGCATTCTGATCTTCATTAACCTCGTCTGCTCAGCATTTGTGACGCCATTAACATATCAGTTAAGCATATCCAGACACATTCATCCAGATATTTACATAAATCAAGTAAGGTAAGGTAACTTTATTTGTATTGCACATTTTCAGCAACAAGGCAATTCAAAGTGCTTATTTCGTAAAGTAGCCATTTACGAAATAAGAACTTCTGATAATAAAATGTTAAAAGCTGTTAAAGTTAATGTTATGAGACATCTAAGTTATTAAAAGTTTGTGTTATGCATCTGTTTTATTATGGTGCAGATTATGACGCAAACCCAGACCAATTAGATTGTTTAATCAATAAGCTTTCGTTGTCCCTTGAAAAGTGATGGCTATTTTAATGTAATGAAGTGGATCTAATTTTCTATTATTTTAGTAACCCTGAACCGGATTCCTTACAGTGACACACATATTAATATATTTTAATAACATATGTAAAGAGTGATTTTTTGTGACATCAACTTGGTCTCAGTCTCAATAATTATATTTTTGGTACCTTGTAGCTTCTTAATATAACAAACTGATTTTACTCTTATTTTGCTGTTCATATCAGTCTTGATGTTTGCAGTTTTCTGGAGCGCAACTCGAAGCTTGATGTCATTCTGTCATGACATGGTGGTGGGGTGCGGTGAATGCCGAGGGCTCAGGTAGAAGGATAAATGATGATTTAATGACACAGGACTTCACCAGCTCGACTGTGACGACTAACAGCTAAGACAACTTAGACACTAAACGATTGACAAGGATCCAGAGACAACAGGTGGACTTAAATACACACAGGGTAATAAAGGGAATGAGAAACACCTGGGATCAATCAGGAGCAGACAGGACAACACAGAGGCTCATAAGAGACAGGGCCAAGAAAATAAACACACAGAAAAACTCAAATCCTCACACATTCACAGGTAACATTAATATCATCTGTGAGTATAGGAAATATATATATGCAATATTAATATTACCTGAGAATTAATATAATATACATATATATATATTGTTGTGGGGTATATCTAAGCCCTGTTGGTAAAATTCTGCCACATTCCAAGACAGTTCCAGAGGTTACAAATCAGTTTAATTCAACAAAATGGCAAAGGATTTACTAAGACGAGATCTGCAGGTTTTAGTCAAAGTCTATGCAATACCTGCGATCCAGGAATTTATTTATCAAATTCCAGAGGAAGATTGGGAGGATTTTGAATCGTTGCAACTGGATGAGAGCGTCACAGAGAGGACCAAATACCTGCTGCGCTACCTGACGGAGGTTTTTTCTGATTTTGTTTTGGACTTACTTGAGAACCTGAAGTACAAATATGGCGACTTAAAAGCCATATTTGGAAACCTGGTTTCTCAGGCTTTTGCCCAGGCTATAGGGATTGAAGAGAACATTCAGGCAGAGTGTACTCATGTATTTAACTTGCTTTTCCTAAAGCATGTTATATCTTTGGTCACATCTCCTATGGATGAGGAAGACCCCATAGCATTTCTCAAGCTGGGTTTAGGGCTCAGTTCTTTGGTGGAACCTGTTATCGGTATTGTCCAGGAACTGATAACAATGAGATGTAAAATCGAAGAACTGAGAAAGTCCTTTGTGAAACAGAGAAAAGACACAATACGACTTTTTGTGAAGTTGTTGATGTATCAAGGCATCAGGGAGTCCAAGACATGTTGCCGTCTTGAGTACCTGAAAGAGCGCAGAGGTTGTCCACAAAGTCTGCACTAAAATTGAGGGACAGCCAATCCCTCAATTGAAGCAGAAGTGGCTTCCGAGTCTGGCCAAAAAAGGTTTTCAGTGACCAAACTAAACCCTTGGGCTGTTCTGCTGGATGGACTCTGGCTTTCATGGAGCATCAGGTAGTCGACAACATAATCGTGTTGTGTCTTGTAAGTCAGAAAAAGAGGGGGCAGTTTTATTACAATTCGTTTTTCTGGTGCTGGTAAAATCTTGACACGGTATTTCACTAAGACGACGTCAGACACTGATTTTAGAAACCATTTCAACTGTAGTTAAGATGATTTTTGCTTTAGGTTCAGGCTTTGCATTTGTTGTCACAAAGGGAGTAGAAAAATTGCTAGGATATAGGATAACAGATAATAATGCTACTATGTGATCTGGAAAAATGATCTGGAAAACAGTGTTGTTTATTCAAAGTAAAGCAATATTTAACAGTAATTTTCTCAGTACCCTAAGTCAGATAAATCTCACAACACTGCCTATATCAAATAATGCCAAGTAAAACATTCGTTCAAAGTCATATGCAGGTTGCATCAAAATAAACAATCAAACAATAGTTACTAAATCAAAACAAAACTTCCTGAGAGCATGGCTAGCTGATTAATGCCGACTCTGATTGGCTGTTTCTGACTGAGTGGAGTAATTCTGCAGAACACAGGGAGGAGGCAGAGGAGATTGATCTTTTTTTTTTTTTGAGTATCTATTTCTTAGTGAAAGCTTTAAAACGTATGTAAAATCTTTTTTTGTTTATTTGTTTTAGTTACGTGCTGCAGCTTTAAGCAGATGTCCGGTGTGAGAGTTCACTGCTGGGTTTAGCAGAAACGGTGCTATGCTAGTAAAATATTACGTCCCAGAAGCGGCGGTCCAACAGCGAGAGCAGAACCAGCGTCTTACACCGCTAGCCCGAAGACTTAAATTATGTTTCAGGTTATCTGCTCCTGGAGTGGTGGAGAGCGCCCCTCCTGAGGACTTCCTTGTTCTGCCGGGGGATTTCAACTCTCCTGTGGGCAATGATGTGAGCATGGACAGGATCTAAACCCGAGTGGTGTTCTGTCATCATGTATTGTCCATAACAAACACCATGTTCAAGCATATGTGGTCTTGGCACCAAGATCCCTGGCTACAGTTCAGTGTTAGACTTTATTGTCATCTCATCAAAACTGTGGCTGAAAATCAACAGAACAGTGTTTAGCTTTTTTTCTTACTAACTATTCTAACATTGTTTTTTGGGTTTTCTTAGCATTGTACATTGTGCATACATTTTTTGTGTTTGATAAACAGCTTGGTGTCTTTTTGGCTCACTATATGAATGTTTTCTGCATGTTTATTCAATTAGCATAAGTGAAGAAAATGTTTTCCTTTTTGTGTCATATCCTTCCTGATGGCGTCATTTCATCCTACTTATTTGCTATGCTTTTTCCTTTTCTTTTAGAAATTGTGGAGTACTTATTACTTTAGACCAACATTTAACTTTTTACTTTTGATATTGAAGCAACACATGGAGAAATTCCTGTTAGTTTATTACTTAGCAACCCAGATCAAGAATAAAACATGGAGAACCAACATTTAGCTATACAAATCTAGAACTCAACCCACAACTGAAATGAGAACTTTATACCAGTAGTCCAATTAGAAATGTACTTGCTAAGAAATATGTCAACATGTTTCATGCTTATTTTTTTGTGTTATTTTAAACTTCCAGTTGCTCTGTGCAGAGAAATTGATAAATTAGTTATTCCATCTTCTTTTCTTAAACAAAAAATGCTGTTCACATTTTGGCATATTGTGCCTTTTAATCTCTGCTTGTTTTGTGTACTCACACACATCAGAAATATTTTTAGTCAACAAATTTGTTTTTATGGATCTTGTAAAAAAAAAAACAAAAGTAGATGAAGTGAAAAAGATTAAAATGCAAAATGAGTTTTTTTTTTTTTTGCTGCCAACGAATATACACAGAGAAACTAATTTGTTTTTCTGTTACTGCTCAGGATAAACAAAAGAAGAAAAAAATCTTTGTGAAAGAGAAAAGGTTAACTTGCAATGCAACAACAGATGTCCTCATGAAGACAGGAACTGGTCTAAATTAATAATATTCTTTCAGAGCTCCTGCAGGTGGAATATTTTTATTTTTTATTTTTCAAACTATAAGGAAGTGGTAAAACTGAGGAAACGAAATCTCTGGGATTGGGTGCACAAAGAAAGGGAGGGGGGAGTAGATTTTGGTTCAGGTTTTAAAGGTTCTTGGTAAAAATGCTTGAAGAAAGAACTTGTGACCTGCAACCAAGTAACTAATGAGACAAGATTGAACGTGTCTTGGGACTTTTAAGGTTCTATATAAAGTCACTGATCAGCCATAATGCTAAAACCAGTTAACTTATGGTTGCTGGAAAAGCTTTGGGTCTTAGTTATGAGGTAATGTTGGAAAACATGCATGTCGTTCTCCTTTTTTATTATTCTCACTGCTTTGTACAACACACTACCACCATTAGTCAGTGTTCTTGGATATGAAAAGCCTCCAACCTCGCTCTTCTCTGATCATTAAATGTCTTTTTCAGAAAAGATTTAGGTTGTACTTGTGGCAACTTTTAAGTTGCCGCTCAAAGTGTCGATTTTAGAGCTGCCACTTGTTTCTCGGTCCTTCTCAGTTTGCGTTGATGTTAAACCCATGTTCCGGAAACTTCCGGTTCACGGCGCTACGTGCTTTTTTGGTTGCATCGTCATAATCTGTTTCTTTCCAGTTGAAACTAGGACCTACCTTGTTGGGCGTTCACATGAAAACGGTCTCAAACGCAACTCAAAACTGGACTTAGAAGGGACAAGGTAAATTAATCTCAAATTTCTGGAAAATCTCTGACCTCAGCAGTATTTAAAAAAAAAAAAAGAAAGAAGAAATGGATGGATTAATGCTTTAAAGCCAGGAAAGTTCTGAGCCAGGAAACAAATTAATATAAATAAACTCGACTTTTGACAAGAAGAGTGTAGAGGTTGGGGTCAGTCAATCAAACATCAGTGGGGATGTGGGTGTATTTTTTGAGTGTGTGTGTACATTCAAATTTGCACAAGCAGTTCGTGTTAGTAACTCCACTCCAGAAAAATCACAAACTAAAAGCACAGAGTCCAAATTTATGCTTACTGATACATATAGTATATCTTACAATTAATATAGGGACACAACAGAGTTGTGTCCTACAGCGTGTGATGTTGAAATATGAAGGTCATCTTCTGACCACGCCATCTCTTTCTCCTCAAAGTGTTGCAGCCGAAATAAAAGAAAAGAAAAAAAATCGGAGCTACGGCGACATTTTCAAAAGTCATTGTACTGTTTAAAGCTGCCTCCGCATGCTGCGACGCAGAGCCATTCTGCCTAATAACCACCAAAAGGAGAACTTTCTCTGCAGTGCGCTGTGTAACACAAAAGCAGCTTCAATCACCTTTTGATGAGGAGGAAGGACTGGGGGAAGCAAATTATGTTTTAAGAGGTGAAAAGGCTCTAAATCATAATACAAAAATACTCCCAGGAGCCAGCAAAGAGCCCAGGGTTCTTTTTATTTTTTTTAACAGTCCTTCTACATTAGCCGAGGCTGGAGTTTGCGGCGAAGGGGAGCTGTGATTTAAATAGGCAGCCTGCTGGATCATAGCCCGTCTTGCTGTTCTCTGGCTACAGGCTTTCCGCCTGCATGGTGATCATAATTGCTCTTGCTCAGAGGACATGCTGCTTCCGTCAGGGCAATGTCCTGATGCATTAGGACCGTGGAGGCTCGGCTAAGCAGAACCTGCCATAACTGGTACAACCTCCCCTCTCTTCTGAACATCTCGGAAAGTTTGTAGTGGCAAGTTTTACAACTAACGAGAGCATGTTGGATCAGAGAACACTTCATGATTCAACACCTACGGCCATCCAGATCCGGATATTTCTAACATATTTCTCTGTTCTTCATAATGACGTTAAGCTATGTCCATTTAAGCTATGTCGGAATATGTCCTCCATGTGCTAAAGGCTTCAAAAATAACCGCAGGAGATGAAAAACTGGTAGTAAAAGTTGGTCAGGCAATGGACTATACTTGTGTGGTGTATTTATGAGCATTCACCATCTAACTTTTAGTTCAACTGGGTAATTAATTTAAAAATACTATGAAACAAATCCTTTATAAACGTGCACGTTTTTTTTGTTTTTTTTTAACTAAGTTGGTCCAACCTAAATCCAAACAAGGTAACGGCCATTTACAATTTTAACAATGCATTTTTCTTTTTATTGACTCAATCAACTGATTATCACATCTCAAAATGTGACAGCAGTTTCATATAGCTAATGCTAACGCTAAGTCATCTTGATCGGTACTAAAGGTCTAAGCTAGTACTGATCAGATTATTTATTTTTGTTTGGAATAAAAGTTTTGCACGAAGCCAAAGCACAAAGATTTCGACAAAAGAAAATCACAAGCCACACATGGTTACTGGGTGACTAAAAAAAATGAAATAAACTTATTTTATACCTGTCCCACGGTATTATCAGTAAAACAGACGAGGAGTTCTAACAGTTGTAGTTCTTGTAGCAACAACAGATTTTGTGGGGGGTGGAGTGGGGGAGGGGATTGCCTTGGGAGCATAGAAAGGATTAAACCAGCCTCTCACCCAGTGACTGCTGAAGATATGAGGTATCCATCCCGCAACAAATAGAGCGTACAGAAGTTAAATTTGAAAAATTATATCCTAACATTGATCTTAGTCAAAGTAGGATGAAGTAAAAAAATGTCAGTTGACACAAAGCCTCAACAGAAAACATTTTCTCATGTTTAGTGCTGTTATTCTTGTGCATTAACGCCACCTTCTGTAGGCAGTTAGCTAGCTGGCAGCTAACGAGTTGCTAGACTTGTTTTTTTTTTTCCAAACAGCTACATTTATTTATTTTTTCCAGAATTATCTAAGCAAACTTTTGAATTGATAAAAACATGTTTTACAATTAAAAAGGTCTTTACTTTCGAAGATAATTGTACCCTATTCGTTTATGTTGTCTCTGTAAAACAGTGTTGTTAAAACATCATATTAGCGGCATACTAGGGTTGAAATTGCGTGTCTTTTACACCTAATAAAAGTGTTATAGTGGGTTTACTGAAATATCGGTGGCCTACTCATCCTAATGTATGTTTTGTTTTCCTAGAGGGGCAGCCAGATAGCTCAGATTCACCAGTGATGAAGTGCCAAATTAGTGGCCAGATGTCAAACAGAGAGAGCCTGGGCTCCTGCAGCCCATCGCTCCTCATCAAGCACACCAAGCCCTTTCTAATATGCTGATGATAAAGTAACGGGCGCTGCGATAGCCGTTCTGCTAAATGAGGCATTTGAAAGCATGACTCATTTTTCATAATCCCGGCGAAGTCAATTAAGGGACTTTTGGAGCTCAGGGAGCCCCAAGGAGACACCGAGGTGCAACGCTGGAAAAGGAGACGCGAGTAAATTTAAAGTCGCTCTAAGAAGAAAAACGAAGACGTCTCAAAGGAGAGGCAACGTAGAAAAAAAAACAAAAAACTTAACGACAGTGTGTAAAGTAGAAGTGACATAAAAGTGCCAGGCACAGAGATGGCAACATTAGTTTTTGTCTGCCCCAACTGTCGGTTTTATGGCTCTGACAGGAACAAAGGCGTGAAACCCAAATTGCTTGAAGTTAAAAAGTTGAGTAATGTTATATTTTTCTGTGGGTTCATCTTGTCCCAGATCCAGTTCTGACAGGAGGAAGCTGACAGGATGAAACTACCTTCCTGAGTACCTTTTGTGAACAGTTTCTAAAAGAAGAAACACATCTTTGTAAAGGTGCCTTGCAAAGGTATTTACCCCCTGTCCCCATACAATTATTTATTGCAATCCAAATAATCTGAAAGGTTTATAGAGAAGGCTGGAACATGTGGAGATGATTGTGAGACGAAGGATGAAACTTACACAACAGAGTGTCTTCAGTCAGAGGCTTCTTCAGAGTCGCTGTAACACAGACTGCTACAGGAGATGTTTAGAAACATTTATCACTTTCCTTGCACTTCATATCTGGACAGTGTTTTAACTCATACGGTTCCAATAATAGTGGAATTTGTGGTTATAACCTCACAAATTGTGAAACAGTCTTAAAGTACGATTTATTTTTGAAAAGCCCTGTATTATACCGGATGTTGGAATCGTCTCTGAATCTCCAAAATTTATTTATTTTTACCCCCCAAAGGCCGACTGCCGGTGAAAGCCTGAAGGAGTTTCTCTTTGTAAGACGAGAAGCTTCGTCTTCTTCTTTTCCTTCCTCTTCTCAGAGGGATTCTGATTCAATCATGCTTTTTTTCCCTTTCATGAGATAGATGGAATAAATAAATAGATAGGTGCTTATTACATAAACAGATTTTTGCTGCATACTGATGAGGTTTAGATCCAAAATCCATTTTATGACATGGTCAGCTGTAATAACGGAGCGTCTGTGTCTGTCTGATCAGCACAAACACTCTAAAGACACTGAATATAAAAAAATCAGTTTTATTTTTTGGCTCAGCAACTGTTCCATGAGGCCGTTTATTGGAACTGGACTCTCCAAGCAAAATCTTGATATAAATACAATAATTAGGACTAATAATGTTTTTCTTTGGCAGATTGTCAGCTTTACTAAAAGTTTTAGGGTTTTTTCATAGCTTGATTTTGGCATCATACAAGCGAACTAAAAAGCTCAATGGAATAATTTGGAACGCTGTCAATGCAACGTCGATAAACTGAGGAGCCAAAACAAACCTTTTGTCTTTCAATCGGTGTGATGAACGCACGATGGTGTGAGAGGCTCCCTGCAGTGGATTCGTTATACATCCCATCAGGGATAGTTTTCCATCAGGGATAGATTTGGGTTATGGCAAGAATTTGAGGTCTCACCCAGCTTAAAACCATCCAGACGTTTTTTTTTTTTTTTTTTTTCTACTTGTTAATTTTCTGAATATGTCAAAAATAAAAACCCAAACATCCTGCCTTAGGTCACAACAAATTAGCATCCTAATAATCTCATACACATAAGCGATGCTGCATGGGATTGTAGCGTGCAGAGAGTTTTGTGCTCACCAGCAACGAAGCATGAGTTTTCACAAACAGGAGCTCTCACATCGCAACAACAAAAAAATTGTGCTACTACATCCCCTGTGTTACTGGCTGTAACACAGAGGAAGCCAACCTGCTGCTGTTCTGTGGTTCATATTCAGTGTGATACACACAATGTCACCAAACAGCACAATGACTACTTGTCACCTTACAATAATAGACAAACACCAGAGTTCACGTTAGACACGTTAGCCATGCCTCTCACTGAACACAGTTAGCTAGCTCCTCTGTGATCCAGGCTGTAACACAGAGGAAGCCAACTTGATCCTTGTTGTTATGAACTAACACCACCACCATAACGCATTGCAGTTTTGCCAAGCGGGGTCTGACATACTTCACTGTTGCACACGAGGGTTAAAATCAGATTTAATAATTTCAAATTATAAAGCTTAGTTTTTACACTTTTTCAAAGTAAACCCAACAATTTCTTGAAATCTTAAGCGACTCTTTCAATTGATCTGTGCTGAAACCTTTCTTAATAAACAAATGTTAAAGTTCTAGATCCATGGTTAAAATTCAAGTATTTATGGAGCCCCCTGTAGTTCTGGATGGGCTTACGCAGCTGCTTAGTTTGCTTTGCCTTGGGCTGGCACCATTCGCAATAGAAGATACTCGCAATGAAAGATGCTGTAACACAGTCAAAATAGCTGTTACCTTTGCTGTGCATATAACCCTCAAGACGACAGCCAAGACATATGCTTTGTTTTAAGTGAAAAACCAACTTCTTTTAGGGTTAGGACAGAAAATAAATAGAAAAAGAATTAAGGAAAGACATGTTTGGTTGAAATTTAAAACAAGATTTTAAGTTTTTATTACCCTAGGAATCTTCAAGAACCAAATATATGTCCAAATATATCAATTAGATTTTCTTCTCTGACTCAGCCCTCTCCTTTCATCTGGGCTGGGGACCAGCTCCAGGAGCACATTGCAAACCTGTCAAGTTTTGGATTTCATAAATAACACAGTAACTCTCTGTCCGTCCCCTGCTGCCGTCGGACCGGAGTGGGGGTCCGACGAATTTTCAAATTTGTGCATCCCTAACATTTTCTTTTCTGTACTTGTAATTAACCAGTAACAATAACGGCTGACTTTTTATGTCAACCTGGAAGGAAATTATACCAAAATCTGAAATTATATTCAATTTAATAATAAAGCAGTAAGTCCACAAAGACACCTATAAAAAAAAAAGAATGTATAGCCAGTTCCTCCAAGCAACTTCAGGGTCTGGAGCATCAGTCATGGTTAGATCTGCTCGACTCCTGCAATCAGTTCAGGATGACACTGCAGCTCCGCCGAGCCTCAGCGAGAAATGCTGATGTCATCAGATTTCTAATGGAAAACAGGAACTAGATGTCGAGGTCAGAAAAAATAAATAAAAAAATACTCATTTTCCAGCCAGGCAGGCTCTGATGAATGGATTGAACCATGCCAAAAAGTGAAAACAACAACAACAAAAAAACTTCTGCCTCTGTTCCTTCGATTTTCTTTCAAAATTGCCAGCAACTTTATGGAGGAGCAATGACATGGTGTATTAAATCGAAATTAGCCTATGGAGAAGCTTCAGCTTACATGGGCTTGGAGGGGTATTATGAGGAACTGCTCCTAAGTGACCCATTAGCTGGAATTGATTGGTTGATTTAACTCCAGTGAATCGGACGTGGATGCGAAAGAGCATCAAAAAAAAAGCATCTCCAGCTCAATGCAATATTTCAACCGCAGCGGCGCACAATGGGGAGAAAAAGAGCAACAAAGGGAAATTACATAATGAATAACATAACGGAGCAAAAGCAATTTCTAAACTCTTAAATGCGTTCGGCATTCAGCTGAAAAGGAATTAATCGTGAGAGATGCATGAAAGAAAATCTTCAGCTGTGGTTCTGTGGAGAGCAAACAATGGGCTTTGGCTGATAATAATGGAAGGAAACTTCAACGAAAAGTCAGATAAAGCACGACGGGCGCAAATAGAAATAGGACAGCATGTAAAAGTCTCCCCATTCTGTCAAAGATTACACGGTGCATTCGCACCGCTCAAACTTTTACATTTTCACAGTAGAAAACACAAATGGCAGTTTAAATCTGATTTAATGTGAGCGACCAACACAAAGGAAGTAGACCTTGTAAAGTTGAGTGAACGAAAGTTGAAAAGCAAGGCAGGCATTTGTATTTAACCACCTCAGTCTATCGTGTCAAAGTATTAGCTATCATTGCAGGTAGGTACCTTTAAGCTAAGCTGTATATCTACTCTTTGCAGCAAAACCCACTCATAAATAAGTTTTAATCTATGCCAAATGAAGCCACGCCTATTCGCAGTTCAGTATTCGCAGTTTTTTCTGTGAAAGGCAACTACAAATTCTTTATGGAAAATTCACCTATTCTCTGCGTTTTTCTGTATGAACATTTCTAAAATATTCAAGAAGAAACTGCAGCTTGTGGCTGGGATGCTTTTGTGTCATTTACAAAGGAAAATGGATGTCATGTTGACGCTGATTGACTGTTTACCCCAAGAACGAACATAAGGATGCTGAATTGTGGACGCTAGCTTTAGTTTCCACTGTGAGTATTGAGGTATAAAAATATATATTTGGCATTTCATCTATTAAAACAGGCAGTTTTAAGCAAAGATGTGAATTTTAACCAATCAACAACAGTTGTGGTACCCAATTCCTGCAACCTTCCACATAGAACTGGTTTAATGTTCAGCTGTGTTGTCCTGGTGAAAAGGTCAACCTTCCTCTCAGTTTAAATTGTTTTGCCGATTGTTAGCAGACGTCTTTCCATGACTTTACCTGTAGAGAAAGTCTTCCCCACATCATGATATCGACACCAACATTTTCACGTGGAGGTGACGTATTCAGCTTAGTTCAGTTTCACTTTACTTTGGTAAATTATCAACATTACACACAGAAAACAAAACAAAATGATAATTTACAAACCCGTAATTAACCACAAAAGGGAATAGGCTTATGCTCGACTACCATGTTCAGGTTAATGTTTTCCATGTAAGCCAAGAACTTTTGAGTCTTAGTTGAACAGAGAACCTTTCTTCACTCGTTTTCTGTGTCGTCTACACAATTTGTACCAAACTTAATGGGATTTCTTATGGTTTTTTTTCCCCTTTTCATTCTTCTTTGAAGCCCAGATTAATTGCTGTTCTGACAGCAGTTATCCACCCGAGTTGCAGATCCCCTCTACTCCTCCAGAGTTGATAAGCTGTTTTTATAAACAAAATTTTAATGCTTTTGTAGATGCACTGATGTTCCAAACGTTTTCCATGTTTGGAAAATATATTGCAGATGTAACCCTTGGAACATTAATTGATAACCTTACTGACTAATAGTTTTTCAACCACAATCATGCACCACTTTATGTAAATCTATCACATAAAATAGACAAGACTGTAATACTTTAGCGAGGCATTGCAACCAGGGGTTCAGAAGATAACAAAGGCAAACCATAATAACAGACAAAAATGTGAACTGTAATTTGTAAAATCATCACTTTAATAAGGTGCTGAACATTTGTGACAGTCGTGTTTGTTTTATCCCAAAGGAACTCAAAGTAATAACCAAATCCCAGGACACTACATAGTGTAAAAAAAAACAAAACCAAACAGAAAATGACCTTTGACATAATCCAGAGGTAAAATATTCACAGTGTGGAGAGAAGGAGGGGGTTGAATGCACTGCGCTGGATAATTAAGGCAACACATCTGCAGGTGAAAGAACCTTTTCTTTACAAGGCGAGAGAGGAAAAAACAGCACCAGGAACAAATTGCGCAGCCTTCTTTATCTCCAGAGGGAAAACATAAAAAAAAACTTCCTATAGTTTCTGGGAGAAAAAAAAAACACACCAGAAAATAAGCATGTTAGACAAAACCTATTTTTTCCCTCTACAGCAGAGATTAATATTCAGGTGCTTTTGTTGTAGTGGCAAATCCATGAGATGGACTACTACTTCGTTTTTTTTTTTTTTTAGTAAGTTGTTGCAAAGGACGCTGCTGGTGCTTTGAACAAAAAAACTTATAAATAAAAGGTCTGTCATCAAACTTCTTATTTCTGGCTGTTGTCTTGTTAGTGTTGAGGCTTTTTTTTGTTTCAATAAATACTGGCACACCGCTTAGGAAGAAAAGTGAATGATTTAAAAAAAAAAAGCTGTACAAAACAAATTAAAGTTATATTAAAATTATGGACATAATTAGTCATAAATGGGCTGAAGAACAGAACAGAAAACCCTCCAGTGAGTCCGGTCGCAAGGCCGCGTCTTTGGCTGGCGTCCAGTTGTCGATCTGACGGCATCTTTCTCTCTCTTTTTTTTTTTTTTTGCATAATATTCATTTTGAGAGGGCGATAAAACACAATTCAAGTGACTCGCTTTTCGCTGACGGGCAATATCACAGGTCGCTTAACGCTGCAGGGTCAGTTAAGCCTCCCGGTGAGTCATGGCCGGCACTAAAACACGAGGAGGTCCCAGTTTTAATTCCTGAAGGGACCAGTCCTCACTTCAATGTGCATGAAAGTCGCTCGGCGATGAGCCTTACTCTGTCTGACGTCCCTTTTGTAAACTTTGAGGAGAGTTTTCCGGTTACTTTTGAGATGAGGCGAGTGAGACGTAAAGTCACTCTATAGAAGCTTCCAAACTATCTGCGACGGGGAAACTGTTTGTTCAGGTGGGTCCGCCTCAATTCATTCACGGACAAACAGAGGAAACCGTTAAAAACAGGTCGAACCATCATCAGACCTCGAGCTAGCTACTTCTAAGGTGTAAACATTGACGCCTCTCTACGGCGGAAACGTGCATCACCCTCACCGCGGCTTTACAGGTATACATATATACATTTACGTCCTAAAATTTTACATCTCACAAAGAGCGTAGAGTTTCCCGACTTGCTCTCCGTGTCCCTTTTCTCCTCTTCTCTGTGCAAGAGCAGGTGTTTAAATAGCCTCGATTTTCTTCGGTTTTTTTTTCCTCGTAAGTGTCACACGGACACAAAGACGTCCAGGTAGAGACGATCGTAGGACTCCCTGAAGAAGAGGACAAGGACGAGGCTGAAGAGACACGAGCCGGTTACACACCAGTTCAGCCACGACAAATCTGTGTGAGACAAAAAATAAAAAAATACAGAGAAGATAAAAGTTTAGACACGAGGTTTTTAGTACAAGTTTAGAGCTAGGGTCTCCAACCTGAGGCTCTGGAGTTTAAAGTGGCTCTTTATAACTTTGACTAAAATAATAAAGAATCAACAAACATGCTAAAATGTAGATGTTTAAAGATTTGGTGGCATTTATTGTAATACTGATAAGAGACAATAATAAAGTAAGTACAACTTATTGTGCTTGTCACTGCAGTCAGAGCTACACAAATCAAAAATATTGATCTGCATTGAATCATTTTCATCGATGCTCTAATGGAATGAACAGTAGGGAAAATACACAATACTGACGGTCAACCACTTTTTAGGGTTTCCAAACATCATCCATCGTTACAAACGATGCGTCACAAGTAAAACGATGCCCAAATTAAGCCGTACATAAATCCTGAGCAATGCGCCAGAATTTATTGATATATGCACCTTTAGAAAGAGTCATCAACATATATATTGAACCCAAATGAGAGTCAGTCAGATGCAAAGTGATTTATGCACAGGCCTAACATATAATCAATGAGAATTTCTGACGTACCATAAAGTAAATATGAGCTTGTGCTGCTCTTTTACAATCATTCTGAATAATTCAATGGTATTGGCAGTGTTCCCTGCTACCACTGACCTACACTTGAACCTAAATGTTGTGTAGAAGGAGCCGTTTTATTTGCCTCGGTTTGTTCAGGCTCCATTAGGCACAGGGGAGTTGCTCTGGCTGTCTTCGTTAATGCTGAATTTGTTGGACAGGTTGGGAAGCTCACACCGCCACTGAACCCCTAATTCCACGTTACCATAACACCTCTAAGACACGTGCTTCTCTTCATCAAAATTAATGATGCCAAGACCGTTTAAAACACATAAAACATAAACATCAGCCAGATGGCATTTGATTTTCTCTTTAAAAGCACCAAGTCTGGTAAACTTGACCTGTTTGGAGAGGGAATCTCAGCCAGTGGTGCTTTGCTCCGGAGAGCAGGACAAACTAAATGTAGGAAAATCAGGTCAAGACAAACAGTGGGGGGTCTGGGACACAAGCCAGGACCATGTCCCGCAGCGGCTCTGCTTCGAGTGCAAGCAGCTCTTCATACGAGCGTCAATCACCTCAGACGATCGGTGTGTAAAGAAACGTTCATTTTTCCAAATCCGAGTCAAATTTCAAGTGAAGAAAATTAACACTCTCTCCTCAAACTACTACTTGCAATACAGAACTGCAGAAGTTTATTAATTCAAACATTCCTTAGGTCAAATTTAACACAAACTCTTGCCAGCTTTATTTATTTATTGAACATTCAAATCAGCATGTAAAATACTGCCAGTAATTAAGTAATTAATTAATTACTTAATTTCTAGAGTATATTTACTCTAGAAAGTAAAAAAAAAAGTCTACATGGAACATTAACACAATTCAACAGCAAACGTCTGAATTAATCAAAGAGGGGGTGCTTTTACTTTCAAAGAACCGTAAATGTCAGTAGCTGGGTTTTCATTACAAATGTGCATAAAATGTTGTCAATATTCCATTAATGTCGAGGAGCACACAATTTTGCTATTACGATGTTTCCATGAAATGAGAAACCTAATTAAAGTCAGATGTGAATAAGTTTGTTTATGCAATAAATCATTAAAAAGAATGCTGCGCCATGATCCTCCAACTACTTCCTGTCGTCTTCTTCTTTGTGGTTTCCATCAGTGGCAACTTCCGGTTGTTGATCATGTGACTCATGACACCACAAAAAAAAAAAAGATTCCCTTGCAGTTTTGCAAAATAAACCAATTTTGATTCAGCCAAAAATACCCCCTTCATTCTAGGGCCAAAACGTTTTGTTGGAAAATGACAACACGATTGTTGCTTCCTTTAAGCAGATATATTTTTCGAAATGCAAAAATGCACAATGGAAACACAGGTAGTGTCAATGATGCAAGGTCAGAAGTGAGAGAATAAAGTAATTGCTATGAATACAAGCACAAGGATAGATTCTCAGTGTTCATAAATACTTAAAGTACTTAAATGTAACTGAACTTGTTCTCATTTCCTGAAGACATTAAAACCTAAAGGTTTCTTCAGTTCTGAAGATGAGCTGGGAGCTTCAGGCTTATAAATTGGTCACATTAATAGGGATGTTAAGGTCGATGAAAAGCCTGTTAAGCAGTAGATACCCCAACTGGGCTTTTATAAAGAGATCCAAGATTAATAAAAACAATCAAAAACACTGTGCCCAGCTCAAAGAAGGATGAAAGTACAGCTGGAAAAACATTGTCATTCCAAATGTGGATGAAGTGTCCAAGAGACTCAGAAGGCTATATTTCAGGCGGAGCATATTTTAAACACACAGACTGGCTTCCCTGATGGATAAAACCCCCAAACACAAGCTCAGTGATGTGATGCATGCGGTCCTGGGCAGTGAGGAATGTTTAGACCTCTGCAGTGGAGAAACTAAAAAGCATCTAGACAAAAGCACCGTCCCAACGCAGAAGAGCGTCAAGCCTCAGTAATTCATCTACAGCACTCTTGAAGATCGCAAGGCAGAACGGGGATTCTAGACTGTAAAAACCCAACACAGGTGGCCTCAGATTTGATCCTTCTAGCACCTACCGTGCCGTCTTCTTGTCTGCACTACCATTCACACCTTCAAACGTGTGCTACTCACATGCTACGATAAGTGGCATTAACCCAAAGAACAGAACAATGAGTACGACCAGGGACTCATGACTAACAACCCCATTAGTCCCATCCTGCCCTATTAATGCGGTTGCTATGACTACAAGTTACAAGCAAACTGATCAGACTTACTGTCTTATTTTCAGCTACGATAAGAACAGATAACAACTCTTTTTGAGTCCCAGACCTGGAAACCAATGCCCGGTTCACGAGAACGCAAGTTCTAACGAGAAATCAGGGCACAGCTTGTTGAATGTGTCGTTTAGCCCATCAGGAAGCGAGGTGACAGAAACACTGAGGGGAATTCAAAATGCACACAGAAAACAAAACAACTGCTATGGCCCACCAGAACGCCCGGCGGACATTGACGATGTCTTTGTATCGTTTTATCTGTGGTAGATTTAGTCCACAAACTATCGTCATTGCTTCTTCCTAGCTGGCCGTGTGTGTTTACTCTGAGAGGTTTTCTGTCTGAAATCACAGTGTTAATGAGTGGAATCGGTTTGGTTGTGGTGTGTCACTCCACACTGTACCACCAAACCTGTCATCCCTAAGTTTTTTTTTAATCATCGTGTGTGTGGTCTCTGATGTTTGGAAAGCCGGTCAACGATTTTAAAATCTTGCCGTGTGAACCAGGCACATGTCAAGAGTCACTCTTTACAAGTCTTAGTCAAGACTACACTATTTTTTTCAACTGCAGCCTAAGCTACACAGTGCTGTCTCCGTGTCTATGAGCACACAGATGTGTGATCTCCACTTTGAATCCTGGTTGGTTGGAAATGATTAGCTTCACCTGTAAGGCTTACACTCTCGCTCACTTGATGCTCCTGTTTTTACTAAGAAAAACACGGACGTCGGGTCGGCTGAGCGAAGATGAAAGGCGTGTGGTTTAAGAGGAGAGGGGTTGAGGGATTGGGATGTAGGTGTCTGCTGAGAGAAGTCGAGACTCCAGAAGCGGCCTCATTAATCAGGACTGTGCAAGTTGGACAGCAGGAGACCGGGCATGGAGGTAGGTTAATGGAGTGTATTTATCTGACCAGCATTCTCCGTCGCAAACTCACTCCCTTTCTTGTCTGAGGCTCGCCCATCTGAAGTTGGAGAAACTCGGCGTGTATGCGCGTTTGTTGGAGGGGTGGGGGGGGAAGAGACAACGGCATTAAAGGAATGCTAATGCGACGCTGAAAGATTTACGAGATCTCTGATTTCTAAGGACAGAGTTGTCAGAAAGTCTGGAAGAAACTCAGCTGGCATACCAAACAAACAGAAGAGGGGAGGAGGAAGCGATGGGGAGGAGAGCGAGCGGGACTTAAAGACAAAGTGACAATCATTCTTATTCTGAACAATTTTATTAAGTCAACGACTGCTCATTTTGTAAGGAACGGGAGACGACAAAGGAACTAATCAGACATTAGCACCAGGAAAGATTGAAACCTCATGAAAGTCTAAAAATCTCTACATAAATACATGAACCCCAGCTGAACACCTCTGGCATTCCTCCATGACCAGCGTAAAACAAAGTTAACATGGTTTTTATTATGCTAGATTTGAAATAGGCATTCAAGCAGGGAAGACTGGAGTTATATTTTGTAGTCATTTCTGGAGATGAAAGTTTACAATAAGCGGGATGAGATGGACAGAAACACTGATTGTTTTATATAAAGACGAGACGACAGGCAGGTAGACAGATACCCTATAAGAAGGACAAAGTAAAAACAAACTAATCCATCTGGAGAAGACGGTGAAAGTTTAGTAAGGAAGTTTGGTTAATGACCATTAGATGATAAAACGAAATGATCTGGGCCACATAAAGTGTTTTCAACTACTAATTTTTGCTTTTTAATGACACCGATTTGCAATGCTAGACTGCAGCAATGGAAACTGTCAGATCAAGGGTTACGTAGGGAAATTATTGTAGATTGTTATCCAAGTCTTTGTAAAATGCTGCAAAGTCAAAGTAATATTTAATTGGTGAACACAGCTATAACTGTAATGGCCAATCTGCTGTTGTTTTTATAGCAGAAGTTGGAATAATTGTCCATTTTCTGTTTTAAGTAAATGAAGTTTGAAAGTGGTATAGTACAAAGTAAGTGAATAAATAAGCTGGTAGTATATGCAATTACCTTACTTGGCGACAGGTCAGTCATGTGACGATGAGCATGAACATCGTTTTCAGGAAATGGTTTTACCGTGAAGGATCGCATTCAGAGGACAGCTGTGTGAGCGGCTACAGTCCCTCATATTAACAGCCTATTATATCCGCTGCCAGTGTCAGCAGAACGGTGCCTCCGATCGGCGCAGGAACGGGCGTCGGCGGCCATCTTATGGCTTTTATGAGCCTTAATTGAGGTCAGAGTGGGGATGTGATTAATGACGCTCACTTCTTTATGGCATTGGCCTTTTGTACGAAAGCATAGGAAGGGAAAGAGAGGGGGTGGGGGGGGGGTCACACCTTGAGATGGATTAGATCACTCAGAAAGAATAACTTCATCTTACAAGTGTATCAAATAAATTAGATCACCAAAATGTACATTTTATTCAGTAATTCAATTTGACACTTCAGCCGACTTTCTGCATGTAGGAGGTCTTCCTGAATGCTACATTACATCTTCTTTGTGAGAAAAGCATCACTGTCTCGGTAATGTCTGAGTCCATGATTAAAGACCTCCACGGTGTCTTTAAAGACGATTTCATTTTAGAGCTGAATGCAAACTTTGGCAGAAACCAAAAAGGAATTGGTCTTGGTTGGGACTAAAGAAGTGCAGCAACAATATGCGCTCCTCCCCCCCAACATGTAGGAGGTCTGACGACGCACCGCTCCCCTCTGTGGGGAAAAACTCAACACCACCCTTCAGGTTTCATCTCGTCTTCCTCCTCCTCCACATGCAGTTTTGGTTCTACGATGCCCCTCCACTGCTTTGTATGCTCCGTGTTCAGTGACACCAACACTCTGCAGACGGAGTCGAAGGGAGCGACACTATGCATATATGGCCTCGGGGGTGCTGCACTCGTGTTCGAGAGTCACGTGGTTCAGGAAATGTTTTAAATATTCAAAACACAATAAAGTTGAAAGTTATCAAAGCTCACTGATCCACGACCAGATATTACAACGAACAGGGTAAATTCATAACTGCCTCCCTGCTCCCAGCGCCGTAATTCTGACCGTTTAACCGAGGAAGAGGGCAGCCAGAAGGAAAACTTTAAAGTGGAAATAGAAGGGGATTTGTTTTTCTTTAAAGGTCCGTTTTGCTAAGTTTTCAATAGCGAGAGGTTACCGGGTTTTCGAAAAGATGACGCTGATGCAGAACTGATTCGATTCAAAGTCTGAATCTTATTTGCCTCATCCATTATGAGACCACAGCGAGGATAAAATCACATTAATGAGACCGCGCACTAGAATACTTCCTGAGCGAATTTTGATAATCCAATTTTCTTTTGCATGAGTGATCTCTTGCGGAGAGACAGAATGTTGTTTTAAAGACAAAACTGGATTCAATCATTTGTCACGAGGCGATATAAAGTTGGACAACTCGCATGTATAATTGAAAGCAGAATGCGTCTTATAAGAATGGAAATATGAGACTAGGGTAGAAAATACGCTGCAAAGTCGCATAATACCCCAATACAACCTGTTTGGATCATTAAGCCGACACGTTACAACCACCAAGCTCAATGAATCACGACGGGATTTTATGTAACAAAGACAAAGTGAAACCAATTGCTTTAAAAGTCACTTAATTAGTAAATAGTAGAGGTGTGCCGATCAATCCCTTACATTTTGTTACAGTGAGTCTCGAGTTCAGGACGTAAAAACCTGCTTCTTTAAGTCAATATTCTTTATTCATGTGCCAGGAGTTACATGATTGCCACAGAAAAGAAGCTGTCTAGATGTTTTTAAATAACTGTTTATATTGTAAACCTTTACTTGAGCTGCTGGTAATTCAGATGTTGGAACCTCAAAGACCGAGATGTACACTTATTGTCTCTGATGAAAAGTCATGTAAATAAGGAAGAGTCCCAGTGATTAGAGCCTTAAAACAAAAAGAAATGAAGTATCAGTGATGCTCAGGGTCATATTTTGTGATGTTTTGTGAAGAAATCAGGTGTGGATTACTATCCAAACGTCCCTCTGCTCTGACGTTTTACCTCAAACCATCCTGGAGACGCCTCTAACCTGAGACTGGATGACACACAAACAGATTTCTTTGGGCCATTAAGGCAAACACTGCCAGCGGTGTTTACCCAACACTTGTCATCACCCTGAGGCTGTCATCCAGCAGTGAAAAATGACGGCGGCAGCAGCAGCCTGCTGCAAGGGGCATTTCTCAATGCCTCGGAAATGGGAAGTTCTGCATTTCCCGCCGTTTAGGACGGCAACGAACCCTGTGATCGTTCCAGACACTCAGGGTCAGCGGCGCTTTGAAGTATTCTGAAACATTTCGAGAAGAAATATTCTCCTGAAAATAAGAGGGTGGAGTCGTACGTCAGTACCAATGTCGTGCCAAACCAGCAACAATCTGGA
Source organism: Poecilia latipinna (assembly GCF_001443285.1). Classification (NCBI taxonomy): domain Eukaryota; kingdom Metazoa; phylum Chordata; class Actinopteri; order Cyprinodontiformes; family Poeciliidae; genus Poecilia; species Poecilia latipinna. Next base: position 53,576 of record NW_015114220.1, on the reverse strand, counting down.
CACAGTTCTACAAACTCAACCGTGACGTTGTGCATCAGCGAAGCTTCGAGAACGTTTCGCCAGTCATTGCGTCTGAGCTGATTCAGACAGTCGTCAGGTGTTTTCCCCCTCAGGCCTTAAAAACAGCAGCTATCTGGACAATTGGCTGCTGCAGACTTTCAGGCCGATATGCAGCTGCCCATTCATCAGCAAAGTGACTGAAAAAGATGTTTCAGCAGTTAAATAGTTTCCTAACAATGACCAACCGCTTTGACGTCGTTCAGACTGATTTTTATGAAACATGGTGGAAAATCCTTTAAGTCGGGGCTGAAAACCCATTTGCGTAGCGATGCCTTTGATTAATAACAACTGTAACGTCATAAATTGAAGTCTGTTTTTTCACTTTTTTTTATTCTTCCACTGCAATGTAATGTTTTGCTTGCTTGTTGCTGTATTTTCTTTTTAATCTCATAAAGCACTTTGAATTGACCTGCTGAAACTTAATATACAGATTAAAACGCAATCCAAATGTTACACCCAGTAAACAGTTTAGAGTATAAAGCAGCAGCCTTTCCTCTGAGTGAGTTGACAGTGTCAAAAGTCAGAGTGCAAATTGTGCATCTAAATAAATTATTAGATTAAGCTGAATGCTGAAAATTGTAAAAACTATAAATCTTCCTCATTTAGTCACATCATAGATGGTGTGATCTCTAATCAGAAAAGAGAATCAGATCTTTGAGTCGTCCACCAGCTGGTCACTAATTCAATTCAAAAACACTTCATCGATCCCAAAGGGAAATCAAATTGTGTTGCAACTCATTTCATTAAAGAGTTGTTGCTGAAACACAACAATATTACAACCAATTTGAAGAAGTCTCCGACTGAAGACGCTCCGTTTTGCAATGACAGTCTCATGGAGAGGAGACGGTCAGAGTTGACCATAACTTTCTTATATTAAATTGAAGAAACTGTAAATTTAAAAATTACATTTTTTTTGTAGAGCTAGGCAGGAAAATTGTACACAATGTGGAGATCAATTAAAAGACAGACCAAAGATTTGATTTATTATTTTTGGGATCATATTGTGGTGAAGAATAAGAACAAAGGGGGGAAATGTAATGCTAAAATACACGCAAATCTCAGGATCGGGTCAATTTACAGCCCTGAGCGCCACACAGTGACCGCTGAGACAAGATGACGCTGGAGCAGACTTTCAGAGACGCTCTCCGAGTAAGAGGCCAGCAATCTACCACCGTGGCAGCCGTCTCCACGCTCCTTTTACTGTGCCTGAAGCAAGGAGAAGTCTCTAACAAGAAACCTTGGGTGCATCATTATCTATTCATCAACTTCAAGGTTGCAAGTGCAGAAAAGGGAGAAACTAAAGCCTCCTTCTAATGTGCCTGATCTTTTCAATTCCTGACACACTGATTGTAGAGATCTATCTCAGACATCTCTGAGCTTCCCCCATCACACACACACACACACACACACACACACTTCTATGCACACAACATACTTAGATGTGCCTGCATTCAGCCACACCGTGTAGTCAATCATTCAGAGATGCAGAGAGAGAAATACCGAGCAGAGGATGCATCATGTATACTTTATAAGTCCAGCTCTCGTGTCAGGCTGCAGTAGATCAATGCACACCTGATGTATTTCTGTCTCCTCCGTGATTCATCCTCGCGCTGGCGTGTGGTCATTTCAAATAAATCAGAAAACATCATCCGTCTTGTGGATCACAGATTTCAAAACCTCTTTCACTCTGATTAAGTCGTCCCTCAACGCTTCCCGTTGCGGCAAAAGATAAATCTGCACAACATTTCAACCCTTCGCGCTGCTGTTCAACACGTGAAGCCGCACCGACGGTACAGCCACTGATCGAACATCACGGGTGATTTATCAAAGCTAAATCTGATTCTAGGATCTTTAAGCAAGAAAATATGGAGGGAGAAAAAAAAAATCAAGCATCCCAAATAACAATATGGCTCAGAGTTTGCACCTGTAGTTTTTCTTGCCTGGAAAATAGAAGAAATGCAGATGACAAGCTGTCCCATCCCTGCCCAAATTGTTACCTAAACTGACTTCGACAGCCAGCTCAGAGACACAAAAGGAGGTAAATGCAACAAAGCTTTTGTACCCTTCAGCAGGTTAGCTCGTCCTAGAAACAACATTTCCTTCCAGGTGCACCAGGATGTCTAATATTTACCCATTTAAACAGGAGTTCATGTGGCATAAATGTGTGTTTTACGTAAATAAGGCTGCAGATGATCCCCGTCCCCGTGGCAACCACGAAGGCTCTGCTTTTGGTGAAATAAAATGAGATTAAATGCTTTAAGTTTTCTGCAATTAATTAACCTGAATGGAAATGTAAAACTCTAATCCTTAACATGAATTAAATAAAAGGAAGAAAATATATAATAAACTATGCAAATAATGAAAACATAATAGTTGCAATGAAATACACTGAACAGTCAAAGAAAAAAAAGAAAACGCGTTAATGTGCGTATACCTCAAAGTTTCTGCTGATTAAACTTATAAGGTCTTCTGGTTATTGTTTAATCTGCATCACCAGAACCAAAACATGGAAAAGCAGCATTCATGCTCCAAAAATCTGGAACAAACTTCCAGAAAACTACAAAACAACCGAAACGTTGACTTCCATTAAATCAAGGCTAAAACCCCCTGCTGTTCAGAGCTGCCTTTCATTAATAACAACTGAAACATTGATTAATATAATTGATGTGTATTTTTATTTATTTTTTGATGACGATGATGGCATCTGACAAGATGCAACGATTATTGCTTGCTTCACATGTTTTTAATGTCTAAATCACTCTGTTGCTGAAATATGCTACGTAGATAAACTTGATTTGACCTTTTTACAGGTAATCTCAGCCGTTTGGTCTTACTTGTTGGGTAAAAGGTGAGGAAGAAGAGAAGAAGTCCAGTAGCCAGGTTCCCCAGGAAGGTGACGACACCACAGGTGACTCCTTCAGGGACCGGGTACACCGTCTCAATGGAGAGTTCGAAGAATATCGGCACGCTGCTGTTAACGAATATGCCAACCAGGATGCAGGAAGTGTAGAGGATGGCTGTGGAGAGACAAAACAAACCAAATAAATCAAAAGAATATATATATATATATATATTTAAAGCAGCACATTAATAAAATTAACCTGAGCAATTCTTTTTGAAAGAAAGATACGAGGATGCAGTTTGTGGAACAGGAGTGATATATTCAACCTTTTCGGGGCTTCCTGCTCCACCATTTTTTACCAGCACCAGATTTATGATGGACCTTCACCACGACACAACGGTCCATTTAGTAAGCGAGACCTCAAGGTGGCAATTTAACAGGAAACCAAAGTACCGTAGGTGTTTTCACAGTAAATGGCTTTCTTTCTCAAACCCAATTCCAACGTGCCTTTGCCCCCTTTCCTCGGCGCGACATGATTAGTTTGTCACTCGAAATGTGTTTTTCCGGCTCAACTTCATAATTATGATGTTTCTCTTTCATGAGTGCTGTCTCAGAAATAATTGGTTGGAGGCAGAAGGTGCAGGAGCTAATAGAACATGCGAGCATAAAACGCAATTTGTTTTTCCACCAAATTGTGTTTTCGGTTTCTTCTTTCTCACTTAAATCTTTAAATAATTCATCTTTAACTTTGGGGAAAATATTCATTGATGAATATATTAGCTCTGGACTCATAATTGTTGCATCTACCTTTAGGAAAAGTTGAGTGAGGAGTGATGTGTCCTGTCCTATTTCTTACTTTCCATCATGGGGGGGATTGTTTGTACCAGTCTGGCATGTCGTGCAACAAAAAACACGTTGATTGCCTTGGCCGACCAATTCGGTTTCAATTTATTTTGCAATATATCACTGGTTTTAGTTCGCCTGCGCACGTCGCATTAAGATGCAGCTGGTATCACGGATCCTACAGTACATTAAAATGAAATTTCTTATTCTTTTGCCAAAATGCACAGGTGTCCACTTGGTTAACAGCTTGTCTCATTTGCTCCTTGTGCACGGTGCGAATGAGCAAAACCAGCTCACAGGAACTACATTCAGCATTTTCAAAATTTGCTGGAACTGTTGGCGGGCGAGCTTTCAATTCGACATCTACCGATTCGGTCCGAGGTGACGCCAATGTGCAAAAAGAAACACACTCATCCCTTCTGGAGCGCCAGAGTTCCCGTTTTCTTCCCAATCTCAGCGAAACGGTGGAAATGACTGTCCCATTTGTCTGCATGTTCTTTTTATCCCAGCTCCTCTGAGGACCATCACATTCCTGAGAACAGGTTTGCTACTGGGAATCCTCTTCCCCAAGAGGCTGCCTTCAAAAGGAGATGTGTTTTCTCTGTACCGGCTCCCAAAAGGTAGGAGGAGACCCTTTGAAGGAAGACGATAACTAATCATCTCTGAGGAACGCTTTGAATATTGTAAGCTGGCGGAAAATGTAAAAAACGAGAACAAGAAAAGAATTTGGAGCTACGGATCTATAAATATCTGTTACATGAAAGACCTGTCTCCATTCACTGCCTTCTCAGTAAGTGAACTGTCACCCCGTAACAAAAAGGTGTTTGGGTTGCATCTAGCACATGCTGAGAAAGAATACCTTGTGTTCCATCTTAGCATATGCAATATTTCTATAGATAATCCCGTTTTCCACCCACTGAACAAAATTGTTCATGTTTTAATTGTGGATTCTGTGTTAACCAATCATTGGAGTGGTTTTCTATGTTGGTAAGTAGGTTTTGAGTCCCAAACCTGTATTTTTGTGTTATTTAAGTATTTAGTTGGTAGTAGGTATGGACTTCTGACTGGTGATAGTCAGTAGAGGTGCACCAATTACATTTTTCTGAACCATCACTGATTTTTTCAAAAAGCCTTACCTGCCGATTACAAATTTTGGCCTATATCAATTTTTTTCTGTCTGAAAAGTCGCCAACTATACAGCAACAAAGTTGCTAAGTTGGCAACAGTGTGGTGACTATTGTTAGCCTCAGACGTGGCCTGCTGGACGGGTCCATCATTAATTTATTGTCTGCTGATTTATACATAGGTGATGTTTAGTACTGACACACAAAATGTAAAAACCACATTGAAACAACATATTTTCTAACCAGAAATGCTTACAGACAATGCTGATGCTGATAAGACATGAACTGTTGTGCCCTTGTCTTTTAGTCTTGAGTCGTTGCTTCCCTTAAAGCTAACTTTCCATTTTTTTTCTAACAGTTGGGGAAATAATGTTTCCAACAGAAATATTGCTTTTGGTAAATGGGGTAATTCAATCCTCCTAAGTGGTTCAATATGACAAAACTAATCAATGTTCTTTGGTGAATTTTGGAGAAAATAAGTGTGCACTCTCCTTTTTATTCCCTCTGAATATTTTTTTTTTCTTTTCGCATGGCATATTAGGCATACAACATGGATATACTACATGCCTACATGTACCAGGGGAGTGTTACTCTAGAAAAAAAGATATTGGGACATATCTGAATTGCTTGACTCACTTTATTAGACAGGTATATTATAACCTGGTTGTATGTACTATAACCTTCAACCATCAATCAGTTTACCTCATTTCCTTTTGAAAGAGAAGTGATTTCTGGATTACAAATATGCTTCCATGCTCTGTGGTTCTAGATGTCACATCATCTATAAGTGATGGGTGTGAGAACAAATGCTTTTGTGTCAGAAAAATGTTTTAACATCCTTTTTATGTTTCTGCTTGAGAAACTGTGAAATGCCCAATTGTGATTAATTTAAGCTTTATACGTTGATGAATGGGATGTTTTCTGGTTGTAAAATATGATGCTTCCTTTTCAACAGAATGCATTAGCTTCTTTGTGTGTGTGTGTGTGTGTGTGTGTGTGTGTGTGTGTGTGTGTGCGCGCGCATGCGACCTTGTTTAGCTGTTCTATTTCAGACCATTTCTAGCACATTTACTAAACCTCTGCAGACCAAAGGGCCTAATTCGGTGTTAGATGTTAGGTTTAGAGGTATGATGTGAGTTTAGTTTAAGGTCAGGGAAAATGTCTGGGTTAGACATAAATGCAGTTACTAAAATGAATGAAAGTCAATACAAAGTTCTAATCTGAGTAGAAATACAAACTCAGGGTTTCCTCCAGAAAGCCTGCTAAGCCCGGTGGTAGGGGGCGCTATAGGGAACACTACCATGTTTTTGTGCTTTAAAAATTTCTTTACTGTTACTGTACAAAAAAATCCCATATAAAATCAAACAAAGCTTAGCCTGGTGTTGATCAAGTAAAGCCTGGTGGCCCGCCAGGCTGATAATACACTAGAGGAAACCCTGAAACTTGTGTGTGTGTACAATCTTAACTATTCTTCTTAGAACTATAATTCCTGGCATATTTACGAGCCTTCTGAAGACCAATGGTCCTTATTGGTACCAAAGCCTAGTGCTGTGGACTTCCCTGTGATTTTTATGGTTTTAGTTAAGAATATGGGTTAAGACTAAGGTGTGAACTGAGTTTAGGTTAGGCTTACGTTTAAGCATGTGCTGGTTATGGTTAAGTTTAGTGTAAGGGTACAGGAAGGCATGCTAGGTGTCACAACGCGATGTCTCGCTGGCATCTTAGGTACGATGCCAGACAAATGAGAACTGGCTGCAGCAGGCTGCCAGTGTCTGGGATAAAAGGACATGAGCTAGAGAGAGAGAGAGCAGATCCAGGGGTTGGGAGAATGATGACGGACGATCGTGATTATAATCTGTGGTTTAGAAATACATGATTATATGCTTATTAGATGGCTTAGGGAAGGGGAGCTAAATCCACTAACATCCCTAAAGGTTGTTATCGCTGATGTGAATTGATTGATAGCTCAGCTTGTGACACCTACTTCCTTTAATCATTTTGACTTTGTACTCCAACACGCACAATGAGACAGTGACTACAGGGTGGAAAATGTGACTAAGCTTCAGTGACTGGAAAAAAAAGAAAGAAAAAAACCCGAGAGTCACCTTGATGGCGATGTTAGCGCGGGCCTACCTGCGGTGACCGGAAGGTGGGTAATTGTGCTCAAACAGGTGAGCGTAAACCACGTCGAGGACAGCGAGGCTCCTGCCAGCATTAGCACCAGAATCAGCTTCAGCATCCCACGGATGGAGTCTGCAAATCTGAGGATCAGAAAAAGGTAAGAAGGGGGGAAAACGACAACAAAACAAAGTTTCCTGTTGTGTAAAAATGTAAAACACCGACTCAAATTCAGAGATACGTACAAGCCGACAAGATTAAAAGGTAGCTGCTCCGGAAACAAGACGCATCCTTCACAAGCACAAGATGATGCGACGCAATTCTTCAGCAACTCAGGTTCCTCTGTGACGAGTGTCAAAATATATTACAGAGGACACGCACTGTTTCGCGGGAAGGATAGATCATTTCCATCTCCCACTTGTTTCTGAGTGCGTCAGTTCTACTTCTCATTAGACTGGAAGACAAAACGCGTCGAGTTGATTCAATTTGTCTCACCAACTGAGCAGGCAAACTCAAGACGTGCGGCATATTAGAGTGTGGAAGGGAAGCCACTGGGCCATATTTACAAAGAGATCTTTCAAGTTTCCAGACTTCTTTCCCGTCTAAACTCATTTCAGCTGGCCCTCTCTTCTCCTCTGGGTATACATATGTATGCTTGAGGAAGATTAGATGAGGCTGGATTTGCCTGTAGCAAAGACAGGCACTAATTGCTTTCATTTCGTTGGTCACAGACGAGATGCAGAAGAAAAGAGGGCTGAACCCGACGAGCAACCCGATACGAGAATAAAAGAACCTGCTGCGAATGATTGATCGGTTCGGCTGGGTGGTGGAGTTCTGTCAATGAGCTGAAAGCGAGGGGATGACAGAAAACAGCCTTTGCGTTGAGAGACACACTGTGCTCCGCCGTGGCATTTTTACAAGACTAATGCCTTTTACGCGTTCTATACGCTGACAAATTAGTTCTGTGTTCTCGTGTGAATGCTTCGACAGCCCGCCGCGACAGGCCACAGAGCTTAACCTGACGAAACACCGAATGGGGAGTTCATGGTCCCGCTCTTGCCAAAACACATGGATCTCTGTTCCGAGCGCACAATCGCACCACTAAAATCTGCATTCGCCATCTGCCGCAGGCTGGCTCGCATCCACAGCTCTTCACGCACTTCTGGTGCCAGAGATGGGCGAAAACATTTCCCCCCGCGGCCCGCAAAAGCCTCTCAACCCTTTGGCGGAGAAGATCACCGACGACCGAGCTGTGTGAATTCCAATCGGCTCGTTTATTCGCACCGAGCAGCTCTTCTCGAACAGTTCCCCGTCTAGCCCCAGAGTACGCTCAATAAAGACGTCTGTTGCTGCTTTTGCTAAATGTCAGCTGAGCTCAAGGGTTCAAAGAGGAGTCAAGGACTCGATGCAACCTGCTGGGTTTCCCCCGATGGAAAACTTTTTAAACTAATCTGAATGATAAACTTGACTGCAGTGTTTGATAATACCAATCAGAATCTATGTTTGATTGGACTGAATTGACTTTTTTGTCATGTAGCTTGAGATGACATGTTGTGAATTGGTGATATATAAATAAACTGAATTGTTAGCGGCTAGCGGCTAGCAACTGGACTAATCAAACCTCAACTAAATAATTCTACGTCAGAGATGATTTAAAACGACGTCAAGGTATGAAAACACAAAGCAGGCATTTTCAACATTCTTTGGAATCAGGAGTAACTTAGTATTAGACATAAAAACTGCAATAAATACAGCGGTTAAGGTTGGAGTATTCTATACTGATCACAGATTTGTCAAAACACAGTACAGGATTTGTGAAGCCTTTAAAAATAAATAAAAATAAAAGAGGACTCCAAATTCTTTTAAAACGTAAAAAGTACTGTTAAAACTTTGTCTCTCTCATGAACCGTGCCATTTGGTAAATTAGGCGACTTAACGAGGTAATATTCAAAGTAAAAGTCAGTATTTTCCATCTTTGTAACAGATTTTATTACCAGCAAACACAACATCATCTAAGTAGCGTCGAGTCAAATTGCATTTTCTGCTCTCCGGTGGATGCAGGCGGGGATGTTATCGTTCAGGCCTGTCCGCTGTGAGTGTGGCAAGCACAGATGGAATAATGTGATGACCAACACGCAATCACAAATCGTCCCTGGTTACAGGCAAAACCTATTAGGCCGAAGCTGATCATCATTTGTATTTGCTCTGTATCGTCTCATGGAGCTGGAGATTTGGGCACCTCGGGCCTCCGTGACGTGCAGGAAAATTACCTGGTTTGCTTTTCTGCCACCCACACGTCTCTGGGGAATTGTAATGGGAGGATAATTGCTGAAGCTCGTTAAGTTGTTTCTGTCGACATTCTTTGTTTCGTTTTAGGAAAAGAAAAAGAAAAAGACAAAGGCGCAGCGTGGAACTTTGAACCCATCAGCTGACTAACAGATACCAGTTTTTCTGCCGCGTGCGTTTCATGACAGGCGCGAAGACTCGGATTGCGGCCGGTTTGACAAACGCCGTCATGAGAGCGCCCACCGGAAAGAGCCAATTTGTAGGTAAACGCTGAGCTCTGTGTTCCCAAAGAGGTTGAAGCAATCCGGGATTAAAAGCAGATTAACGGCTTTCGCTATAGCCGATGATCTTTCTATGATAAACCGGATTACAGACTGTTGCATGAAATCTCCAAAGTTTGGGATATTTTCTATAATCTAACCCTGCTGTGAACTTCTTCTAAACTTTTACAGGGTATAAATATCTTACATTGAAACCACAAGGCACCATAAAACACAATTTTAATGGAAGGAATTAAGTGATCGTTCATTGTAGCAAGAAGACAAGATCAGACATTAAACAAATATAAATCAAAGCTCGTATTTAGATACAAGAGGATGAACAGAGGAAGTCAGTGAAGAAATTAAAATTCTGTTTAGCTCCTTTTTGTTTCATCTCATGTAAAGCAGCTCTTGCAAAACTGTTTTAAAATCAAAGGGCTGTCAAATCGCATCTCAGATTAATTTCTAAATACAGGATCAGTGAGCGCTGATATGGGTAATGAGAACACCAGACTTCTGTGATAAAAAGATACTAAAACAGCAATTCAGCTCTTTAATCATACTTCACTTTCCTTTTTCGCTTCACGTGTAATAAGTCCACGTGATTAAATGGTGGTTAAATGGTCGCTGCATGTGGATGGGTTGCACTACACAGCAAAAACCTTTTGCCCACTACATGTGGTTGAATAAACTTACTTTAAAGTCTAATTTTTATGCTCTTTTCTCATTTTTCTTCAGAATGATACAGCAAGACAAAAAAAAAATCCAAATTAAAATTGAATTTTAAAAAAATTGCCTAGTGTAAAAAATATATATATTTGAGTTGTTGGAAGTTTAATAAACCTCATTAGTACTGAAGCTCCTTCCAGTCCCGTTCAATACATTTTTCCAGCGAAAGAAGCGACGGGGTAATTGCCAAAGCCAAAATTCATTTGAGGTATAAACTACCGCTCCAACGAGAGAGAGTAATTATTCCCTCCCCTGACTCTCAGAATGCATAATCTACACCACAATTTATCAGTTTTGTTTACAAATGCTTTCATCTCGTGCTGCAAACGGCCATATTGATTAAAATCGGGGGGGAGAGGGGGGGCTACGGGCTCATTTCCCTGATTATGACCTAAAGAAAACACCAGAACTGCCCGGAAGCGACGATTGGCTGTCGGCCCGCATCCATCAGAGCATGAACAAGCTCCCCCCCTCCCCCCTTTCGTCTTTTGCAGACTCCACGCTTCGTCTTCGCCGCGTGGCTCTCTATCCATCAGCGGAGGGGGAAGTGGTACTTGCATCAGCATCAATTCCACTCTCTCTTTTGTCACTGGGCTCGTATTAAAAAAGAGAGCAGATGACACGAGGGGGGAAACAAAAGAGACAGATCCTCTTTGTTAAGTTCAAGTGGACGCTCCACTGTTCTTCACGTGGGCCTTATCGCTTGCAACTGATGTTATAAATAATGCTGCTAAAGTGCGGGGAGAGAAGTGGCTCGTCTCACTGGTTAGGCAGCGCAGTGACAGCCGAGGCTCTGGCAAAGAACCCGAACATGTCTTGAATATGTCTTCAGATGACGCCTCACTGACAACCGCCTTTTGTACTTCCGTACTGTTTTGACAGTGTGTCAGCTGTCATATACGTTAGACTCGCAGATGTTTTGAAAGACAAATTTGTATGTTTGCCGTCTCATCTTGCCTCCTAAATTGAAATCCACTTTGTTGCCGTCCATTTCTGTCGCTACCGTTTTCACATTTGGATGGCCTCCTTTACATTTTAGAGAAAATTGACACCAAACCTCAACAACTGCGTTCTTTACAGTTCACCAACTGTAACTGGTGACTTTCCTTGTGCGTACAAAGTGCATCTTTCAGAGAGGGAATAAGCCTGCATCCTCTTTTCGTTGTAGACGACCTTTTCTTCTGAATAACTGGCACAGCACGACATTGAGGATTAGACACAGAATGTGTGTGCAACCGAGCTGCGAATAAGGAGTGCAGCTGTTAATGAGGTGTTACAGTGAATGCTTATTTTCTAATTTAATGCCTCAGTGGCTCCATCAAGTTTCTACTGAGCTGGCTTGTATTAGCTTAATAAACAAACTGAACTGCCATTTAAAAATCAGATACGCGAGAGGCCGGTCGTCTCTCGAGTCTGCAGAGGATTGCTTTTGCAGACCGCGTTCATTTGACGCTTGGTGTTAAAGTCTTGTAGTGTAGATGAGAAGGATGTGCATATAGTGCCTTGCAAAAGTATTCGGACACATTTCTTTCACAATCGCATGTTTCAAAGGCGTATTTTATGTGACAGACCAACACAGAGAAGTGCAGACCTTTTCTTTTTGCAATAAATACAATAAAATAAAATATCTAACTACTGACTTCAGAAATTAACTAATTATAATTTAAAGCATAAATTAATCAAACGTAATTGCCTTTCAGGATACACCTGAAAGGCAATTTCAGGTGTATCCGCAAAAGTTTTTTGGCATTTAGGTTTTGCCTGTACAGATTCTGTGTTTTTCGAGACCATAAATGATTATTTTTGAAACCGGGTTTCAGAGTGGATACATTTCAAAATGCTGCCTTTGTGTTCCTCTTTAAAACGACAAAGTCCCTGTCCTGCAGGCGCCTCATTCTCGCAAGTAACAAAAATGGAGCAGTTTGCTGTTTTTTTTTTTTTTTTTTGTCGTTCTCTGCCAGCGTTACAGCGCCACCGATTGGCCAGGCATACCTACTACATCGTTTACTGTGGTGCTGCTTCCCCTTGTTGTTGTCTGTTGTAACTCTAAGAGAGCTGTGGGGCTCGATGGCTCAGACTGGAGAATCTTTTGACAAAGCTGCCACTCCACAAGTCTGATCATACGGGAAGAATTACAAGAAGGAAGTTTTTGTTTAAAAAAAGGCAGCAGAAGTCAAATTTGCAGGTTGCTACAAGTCATGTAGTGGAGACAGCAAACATTCAGAAGAAGATGATCCAGTCAGATGACAACAAGGACAGTAGGACAACAACACTGATGGACTGGTTTGGTCCATCTGGTGGCGAATCTGTGGTAGAGTTCACTGATGCTCTTGGTAAAATCAGAAAGATGTTGAACTGTTTCTGCGAGACACATTGGCACAAATACCAGTTTCCAGATGTGTAAAGAGACTTATGTTACAGATTACAAATTTAAAAACAACAAAAACCTCGAAAACCTTTTCCTTCCACTTAATTATAATTTAAAGTGTTAATAGAGAAGAGTAGCAGTTTGCTTGTTGAAAATTAGAGCGTCCATCACTCTAGTCATAGTCTTAAGTCTCAGAAGTCTGGACCTGATTGTGCAGCTTTACAGGCTAAATTGGTGTGATGTACAGTAAACGCAGGAGTATTTGACTTACCTGGCCATTGCTATTCCAAACACACATCCGCCAACAATAGACCAGAAACCAATCCAGCCTGCATCCACCTGCAAGCAAAAAAAAAAAGAAGAAATTGAACAGTGGGTTAAAAGAGAAGGTAAGAGAGGGAGGACAGAGCAAGACAGAGAGCGAGCACTAAGTGTTTGAAGCCTACTGAGACCTTTCAGTCACCATGTCAGCTAAATTGCCTAGTCTGACAGTATTGCGCGTGTGTGTGTGTGTGTGTGTGTGTGTGTATAAAGGATTGTTGTCCCGCTTCTATTTAGAGGAATGGAAGCCAGCGCTGGAACATTTGCTCAAAGTCAGGAGACAGGATGTTATGGCCAGGGGACTGTCGGAGAATCAATGGCAGGTAAAATGCTGCATGTGTTGCAAACCTACACACAAACACACAACCAATCAGGGCGAGGCACCCAGATGAAAACAAGCAAGTGCCAGCGGCACCGCTTAGCCTCCCCGGGGCAATAACTCACTTTTCACCAATTCCGACCAGATGGAGGACGACACAGCGAGGGAAGCGAGTCAAAGCGAAGGATCCGGCGCTTTTTGCTTAATCATCCTCGGCGCCCACGTGTCACCGAAGGCAACAATAAATAAAAGTGGACTGCCAAAGTTATGGAACATAAAATGCGTTTTGGCGTAGTGAGTGATGAATGCCTGAATGCCATCAATGCTTGATGTAAATGACTTCCTGTGTCGTGTCCTTCGGATTTCTCAAAACGTAACCGCGTCTTCCAACTCAGACGAGTAGCAAAGATCCAAAAGGAAACATTTTAATCAGGAGGATTATAACTGAACATTTGGGTTCAATGATTACCCAATATTTGTCAATGCAAGCTTGTGGAGCACAATGGAAAGATTTATTTATTCTCTTTTAAATTTGCCCTCATTGAGGAAGCGAAACATAAATAGGCTCCTAAGACATTCCAGTTCCTAAATCTGAATTATGGTGCACCATGAGCGGATGTAGAGTTAATTAACCGCGGTATTCTTAGTGCCTTGGAAGCCTTAGAAAGGGCAGATTTGAAGCCTAATCATCTCTGCTATATTTAAAGTGTGTTAATAAGCTTCAGACGACTGCTCCTGTAAAAAGGTAAATCCAAGGCTCCAGGCTTTACACCGGTTTTCATGTTTGTTGTCTTTAATTCACTCTCTCAATAATCCACTCAAACCAAAAGTCTAAACAAATATGACTACCAGCTCTGTTTCGTTCTCCTAACGGCTTTATGTAATCTTGAAAAGCCACACGTTGAACTCGCAAAAAAGAAAAAGGCAGCTTCTGCGCTCTGGTCGAATTGCACCTTGGAAAACGGTTTGGAGATCGATTCCGAGGGGAAACAAAATGAGGTAATTAAACTAAAAGGAGCTCAGACACATTGGATCAGAGTTCTGGGTGCTCGAATTAAAAATGCATATCCACTAAAGCGGTGAAAGCAGATGACTGATGAGCAAAGTGGAGCACCCGTTTCCTGAAACGTCGTCGTTATGGTGACGGGAAGTTCGGCGCTCAATGGGCCCGTCGACAGGTTTCCTCATACACAGATCCCGCAAATGCTTTTAAAAAAATAAACCTTCAGTATTCTAATACGCGAGCAATCATCGTCACTTTACACATTATTTTGTGCTTTAATGAGGGCTTTTACCACTTTGAAAGAGAAAATTGTGGCTAAGCCCATTTAAGTACAGTCTTATAAACACACCTTGCATATCTACGTCCTATGATGATAGTAGTAGACCCCAAACCATTTCATGGATTTTTTTATTTTTATTTTTTTTTTTTTTTTTTGCAATGCAACTCCAAATTATGTGTGAAAACTTTGCCCATTCGGGGATTTTATCCATGGAAGATGTCAAAAATATTCAAAAGAAAATCCAGCTTAGGAATCGCAAAGCTGCTTGAAAGGCTATTGGCTGGCGTTTGCAAAGCAGCCAATCAGGAAGCGCCATTCATTGTCCTTTGTGCCGAGAGGCGACGCCTGGTTCACGCAGCAAGATTTTAAAATGGTCTGGTGATGTTCAAAACCCGAGACACCTCACATATGACGATAGAAATATCATCGGTAAAACAGGTTTAGTCCCACGCCGAGTATAATAATGACAATAAACAGATTTCACTCATGAACGTTCAAATAAACATGGCCGACGAAGAAGAAGCAACGGGGACAGCTTGTTAACCGTTTTTATCAAGAGAAAAGACAATACAAAAGGACGTCTCCAAAGTCCATCGGACCTTTTTGGCATGCCATGGCAGAACGTTTTGTGCTTTTATCTTGTATTTTGAAGAGAGGCGTTTCCATCACACCGCTTTCTGATTGGCTACACGTCACATGTTCTTTTGAGCCGCCTAGATCACTCTTACACACAGCAGGAATATCTTTAGAGCAGTCATGGTCATCAGAGCGTACTTGAGATGTCAGAAGGGGAAGATCAGGTCTAAATCTGGCATCTGAACCATCAGTGGTAGAGTCTACTGCGAGTATTGACACAATAAGGCATATTTGGTGTTTGAGCTATTAAAACACGCAGTTATAAAGGGGCCTCAAGTATTTGTTGTGGCCCCTAAATCCCATGAATATCAGGTGTTCACTGTATGTTCATTACCTGCAAAACCTGGCTAAAAATGATTAGATTTGGCAAGGTGAGGCATCGTCAGTGTAGCTGCAGGGAATAAGCTGATGGGTGAAGAAAAAAAGAAGCACTTCTTTAATTAATGGCTACACGATTTGTGAAAAACAACGCTCGTTGAGAGACTAGTATACTCTCCAAACACCTTAGCTCCGTCTGAAAATCTTGCTCTTGTTCGTGTAAGACAGCAGGTACTTATGAGACCAAAACAACAAAAAACTTGCTTGTTATTAATTTTCAGGGTTCTCACATCCCTCTTGGTGTACCATCCACCAGCCGCTAGACTTTTTATTTATTTATTTTTTATTTTTTGCCTTTGCTCCTGTGCTTATCGCTTGCAGAATCAATTTATGCAACTTGTTAATCTGTTTGGTTGCATTTCCAGGTCATTTAGTGGGATCTTACATCTCAAGATGACAGCAGAGAGACCAGAGCTACTTTGTCACCATTTCTCTCCGGCCTCGAAGTCGGGACGTGTGTTTTACATCTACAGGAGATTTTGCACAAAATGATCCGGCCTGTTTTATTTATTTATTTATTTTTATTTTTAGAAGCAATCAAAATATACACATAGAGAAACATCCAGCAGCAGCAGCAGCAGCTCCCGTGTTATCTGGTGTTAAATTGTGAAAAAGATTGATTAAATAACTAATGGACGTACTTCAAGGAAAGCTGCCTAATCAAATGCAGGTGGAGTATAAAATATTACTGACGCCTGTAAAGTGGATTTCAACAGTAGTGAGAGGTGGAGGAGAGCAGAGCATCAGGAACCACAGCAGCTCTGCCTGCCACTGGCTCCAATGGCCAAAGAGACAAAGTCACACACCTGTTAGTGTGGAGTGTGTGCAAGATTCACGGACTGGTATGAGAGCAAAACAGTTTAGCCCTATTATCGCATTTACACCAGAAATGTGTGACACAGTCTAAATACTTTTATTTCAAACTGAAAAGCAATAATTATTCCAGCAAAACATTTTCTTATATTTATGAATATTTATGATTTTTCTGTGGGCACAAGCAAGGAAAAGTCGTCTATGTTAGAAGTGCAGCATAAATAAATGTTACTTAAAAATACGAAGGGTGACAGACATGATGCCTGTACCGTTTCACAGGATGTCTATGTGATGAGCATTTATCTGCATAGTTTGTGGATCTGAACACCTCTAAAGCTTTCACTGACAGACAGACAGACAGACAGGATGAAATGTCGTTGGAATACGTAAGCCCACATTGGGCTTCGCACAAGATGTCTAAATATGATCTTTTATTCATTCAGACACCCCCAAACTGTCACTAAACAAACATTTCAGCTTGTTGGTTTTTTCTTTCCCCTGACTGCAATACCTGTCCTTTCACTTCAGCAACCTCCGCCCTTCTGCTCCCTCGTTTGTCCTTAATGAAATACAAGCACAGATTCCAGCAATAAAGTTCACGCAAAGCACTGACGTCAACGAGCACCGATGAAAAGATTGAGGGGAAATGAAATCTAGGGAACGAACTTGTATCCTTCTCTGCGGCTTCCCGAGAGAGAGAGGCACAACGCAGAGGTGTGACAAGAAGCGTCTCATCCTCTGCTCTCCTGTGTGTAATTTCCCCACAAGCAGCACCTGTCTGATGAGAACCTCAGAATAATGCTTGTTTTGACATGGGTGGAAGGCAGGCAGGTACAAATCATGCAGAGTGTTTTCCTCCGAGCTGCACAACAAACCGTCCCCTAACTGAACGCGTCCAAAACACTGGCAGCGGCAGGAAAGCAAAGACGACAATCTGACAGGTACGAGAAATGTGAACAAATAACCCAGCAGGAATAACATTAAGACAAGGACACGCAGTGGAACTGCGGAAAAGTTCCCTGCTATTAATTTATTTATTTTTTTAATAATTGACATTTTAAAAAAACATGAAAAATGGTGCACTTTGGCTCAGAAATCAATCTGAAAATCACCGTCTGTTTAAATTCAACACATTTCTTGTGCTCAGACTTGGAAGTAATAATTTGGATCTTACCTGGCTGACGTTGGCTGGAGTCAGAACCATGTCCAGGACTCCAGACCAGCCGCCGATCACTCCAGTGGAGACGGCGTAGGCCAACGCAATCATCAGGAAACGGAAGTTACTGCAGGCGAGAAAGGAAACGAGTCAAGCCTGAACACAGAGAGCTCACAGTCCCTGGAAATTCACATTTTATTACTCATTTCATTTGCAGTGTCTAAAAGTATTTAACCATTCAGGGCATAAAAAAATAAATCTGTCTCTCCAAAGAGTCAATGAGCTGCAGCTCTAGTTGTATCTCATAAAAGTATTGGTTAAAAAAAATGTAAAATTGAAAGTTTTACATTATTAAATGCTTGTCTATTAAGGGAAGTGATCAACAATAGCAGGCTCGATGTATGTAATGGTTAACTGTATCAACAAACATTTTTATTAAGTCACAGTTTAATTTTTTGTTTTTTCTGTCAAACCTTTATTTTTGTTTCAACGCATTTCAATTAAATATTTTCAACGTATTTCAGCTGAAGGAACTGGAAAACTACAACTACATGGAGCTCAGAGTCACACAGGATGGTCCCTCCCCCACCTGTTGCTTCGCAATTTCCAATTAGCATACTAATTATTTTACTTTAAAGAAAGGACAACATGTCTCCCAGCTAAAAACACTAACTAATGGTTTCAATACTAAAGAAGTTGTAGCCATTATTCTTATGAAGGTAACGTTGCTGTAAAATGACAAACAGCCTGTCCAGCTAATATAGGAGCAGGAGGAGAAAGCACAACATTTACCGCGACACACACCTTAAAACACCTGCTAAATTTAACTTAAATACAATTCTATATCTGTATGTATGCTTTAAATTCAAATATTAAATAAATGCTACATATAAAATGACTAATTCTAATATAAGGAGGAACAATCTTTGTTTTTCTTAGTGTTTAGCCTGATCACCTTTATTCAAATATTTCTGCCAATATTACCTTAAATTGTTGGTATTTTTACTAGATGTTTTCATACCGTAAGAACTTGACATTATTGAAACAAAACAAATGATTGTCTCTAAGGAAACAGGAAAATTGATCAAATGGCAGTGCCAGTGGATCTTTCACCCTTTAATTTTGTTTATAAATTACGTCACGATCAACATTTTACTATTTTATCTTGCATGTTTTTATCAAATTGTCGTCATTTTATCAATCGATCGTAATTTGACCGTCATGGTCAATTATAAAGACCTTCCAGAGAAACGAACTGGACTGGTTTGGTTTGGCTTATTCCCGTCTCATTAAAATAAATAAAACTACCCAACAACAGCCACAATGATAGTCTACTGGTGCCGCGTTGCAGGATTTAACACAAACTCTGCTGTTTACCGTCGGTGAAAAACAAAACCAGCTCCCTAATAGCTTAAGCGTGCCCACTTCACTTTCCTCTTTCGGATCGTGTGACACCTCTCCACTCATGTGACACCTGAATACAATCACCAGGAACACAAAAATCTAATCTAATCACCTTTACCCAGTGAGGTGGCAAACTAATTTAAAAATCAGAGCCACCTACTCGGCCCAAACAATGCGATTAGAGACACTAAGCGGCTGACAAATGAGGCAGGGCCGTAGCAGAGCAGGCGGCAGACTCGAAGAGTTTTTCCTTTTTTGTTTTGTTTCACATACCAAGTCGAATATTTATTGAACTGTACTTAGCAGAAGAAAGACTGTGGCTTAAATGTTGCGGGCTTTTTTTTGAGAAAATGTGCACACTCTTTCTTTCGGTCTGTGTGTGTGTGGACCTCGCATGTTGTTTCACTTCAAAATAGCGAGCGGAAAACTCCGGCTCTCTCCCTGCTGCAGATTCTGAGCAACACGAGGCTCCTTGGCCTTGGTGGCAGCGTGGCGGGACAATCATAAAAGCCCTCTGATGGAGCACTCTGTGGGCTTTTTTTCTTCCTGAGCACCCTTTTCATTAACCTTGCCACAACAGCGGAAAATCAATACCCAAGCACCTTTATCTTTATACATGACCTTATATAGACATCCAAAGGAAAGCGGGCACATGCTAGGTATGCTTTAACTTTCCAGTTTTTGGCAGTGATGAAATACCTCTGCAGGAGTCTCCAAGGAGGTCTCAAAAAGAGGGTGTCATCAGCTAAGTGCCATTTGTCCTTGGCCCAGCAAGTTGGAGACAAATGCATCAAGATGTCAACTTTCAAAGCTAAAGAGTGTCTGACCGGAAAGGAGGGATGATCAATACTCGTGCTTTTTATTTGGTCTGTGGAGTTTGATCTCCCAGAGGCAAAAATGGAGAGGGGGTGGGGGGAACACACACACACACACACACACACACACACACACACACGCACACACACACACACACACGCACGCACACAATGCAAAGACACAACCAGGGTTTTAATTAGGCGGCTGCTGTGGAAGCAGATGTGAGCGACTGGAAGCTCTCGTCAAGCTGAAGATCATTAGCGTGTGCTTAGATCTTGACAGGCTAAATGGATGAGCAGATACATCAGTGGGAAGGTGTCAGGAATACTAAGTGATCTGCTGTGCAGCACCTGCCTTCAAAGTTACTATGTGCACTCCTACATTTTTTCATTTCAAGATTCAAACATCGGTACCCCCAGCTGTTGGAGAGCTCTCCCGCCACGGCTGGCCAAGAAAAATATTCATCGTGAATTAACGGTTGTTTATGTCCAACTTTTCGACCGGCTGAAAATAGACTTAAAATGCAAACGTGCACAAGTGCAGGATCAACCACCTAAGAGGAGTTCGACATAGATCTCAAACCAGCAGAGGTTGTACTCTCTAAAGCGTTCAAGTTATGGAAAAGTGGCAAACGGAAAGCAATTATTGAAAGAAAACCATATAAAACTCCAATGGAAAGTTTTCTCAGGGCGTGCAACAAATGAAGCTGGACCAGAAATATTCTTCTTTAACGCACATGCAAAACAAATAAGATGTTTAATCTCACCAAGTTTCTATCCTGGTAAAATAAATGTTAGATGAAAAAATGAATCCAATCTCAGTGAGCTTTCGCTATTTTGCACAGACGAATGGGCAGGAATTCCCCCACATGTACCAAACGAGTAGAGACACCTTCATAAAAAGCCTCAATCCAATCTGACTGAGCTTCAGCTACACAAGAACAGCTAAAGATTTAGATTCTGTCACATCGTGTTTAGATTTAGTGAAAATGTGGCGAAATACAAACAAATGACCAACTTTTAGAGTCAATTTTAGCAGCAGAAAAATCTTGGCTATTCCTTTTCATTACGGTTTTTTTTTGTTGTTGTTGTTGTTTAATTACAAAATATCCAATATAGACTGAAGCAAAACATGAAAACATGTAAGAGGTAGAAATTATGGATGCACTAATCCATTTGCCGACTGACAATGCCAGTTGCAAAAAAAAACAAAACCAAATAAAAGAGTTATCAGCTAGAATCAGAATGGGCAGGCCACCCATCATGACTGCAGCAGAACCTCGAGTTCCCATTCATAACCTCATATAAACGTGTACATCTCTGTCCAGAACCATCCCCCTGGGTTTCTATCTGCTTGGTCTCTGTCATCCATCAACAGCAACGCCCACGGTGGGGAGGGGGGGCGCTGAGCCTCTCTGAGCTGGTCACAAATCCAGGCGCCACAGTGGAGTGATTTCTTACTCAAGGAGAACAAATGCAGCCAAGAAAAGTTAAGCCAACTCCCCGACTGCTGTGGCCCGGCTTGTCTTCTTCCCTCTCCAGCCTTTATTCCCCGGCCACTGCTGCGGGCGTCATTCCTTAACAAGCCGAGCACCGATTCTCAGGCGCTGCTGCTTCCTGGTGGCCCAGGGGGATAAACTTGGCCTTGATGGAAAGTGTGATGGTGTGAAGAAACGGGAGAGGGGTGAGGGTAGGAAGGGGGGGTGCAGAGGATTATAATAAAGTGTGATTCAATTTTACCTCCTCTTTGAGTCTCTTGTGGGTGGAAATAGACAAACAATAAATAGATGCCACTGACTTCCAGGGCCTTGTCTTAATAGACCATCTCTGTCTAAACATTAGACGCGTCTCTTGGGAGTAATGCTTATATGAAAACAGCAACTACTTTATCATCCGTTAAGAATCTAGAGGGAGGGCAGGCGAGGTTCTCCGACGACTGCTTTGATTTGGTAACAATGGCCGCCATCCATTGCCGGACTGGCTCCTTTTAGGAGCCTCTGGCATCTGCAAGTGAGAAGCCAGACAAAACTTTGAAGCTTCACCCAAGCATCACCCACCGACCCCTGACTGAAATGAGGCCATGAAACAATACAGCAGTGGAAAAGCAGTTTTCTGTGGAAATGGATCTCAACAATCACAGGCACAGGGTAAGGAGATGTTGCAGACGAGGTGTGGGCAGGTCTGTGTTTGCCGTCTGAGCATGAGGAGTTTTTACCTGAGGAGTCTGCAGATGCTGCTCCTGTAGCTGAGCCTCTGGCTGGCCGCGGCCACACTGGGGGGCACGGGCGGGCGCGACGGGAAGTAGAGCAGCACGGCTACAAAAAACAGCCCGATCGCCGCCAACTCTGCCACAGCACAGAGACGCTGAGAGTTAGTTTCACAGATACAGTAAAACACTCAACAATGTGACTCTTTTTTTTATTTTTTTTTTTATAAAAAAGGTCAACATGACATCTCTGAAGACCCTTCACTGAGATAAAGTTGTAGACTAGAAGGCATGACAGTGAAATGAAAGTGTCTGACAATGCCGTCTGGTTGACACTACAACCCGCTTCTCTTGGGGACGTAATCCGGTTTACGCTTTTGGGATCAAGAATGACGGAAAAAATGCACTGCCATGTTATTTTTCTGTCACTGCAACGTGGAGGAAAGGGTGAAACGTAAGTTGTTGTTTTATTCTAATTTTTTTGACAGCGGAAAGGAAGAGCAGTCTCACACTTTGAAGTTTGTATCATTCTAACATCTACTTACTTTGTTGGGCTTTTATGTGATAGCTAAGGTTGTACCGATATAATATTGACATCAGAGAACGGTCCAATATCAACCCCCCCAAAAGAAGTATTGGATCATATTGACCTGCAACTAAAACCTCAGCATTTAGTCCGGCCCGCATTTCTGTTCAGCAGTGCCTGTATCCTACACACAGACCAACTGGTTAATAATAATCGATCAGTTTATACATACTGTTGTTGACTATTGTTTTCTGTTTGAGTAACTAGGCTTTTCTAACATGCCACGCTACAAAATACGTAATAAAAGGAAGCATAGTTGGTGCTGATGCTGAGTCGGTTCAATATTCAAAGCTGCAATATCAGACACCTGTGGTGATAGCCCAACACAAAGTAATATAAACCTGGAGCGAGGGGAAAAAACATGGATGCATTACTTATTTTATTTTTTTAAACAAATAAAAACTCCTGCTTCTCATTTAAGTGTCCGGGTCAACTTTCTGGCGCACCCCCAGCTAACAAGTCCTTTTTCCACAAGTTCCAGTGACAAAGTCATGAGCAGCTTTTGAACCTTTAACACCAGGCTTGAAACTTTCCTTACAGCTAAAGCAGCCAAGGTCATCCTGAGTCGACTCTGGAGTTTTGTTGCTACAGGCTGAGGCGGCCGGAGGAAAACTGAACACCTCTCCTCGCTCTGCTACATTGTTTACCTTCTCTCCAATTAGCATTTTTTGCTGTTCTTCCAACTTCAACTTTCAACTAAAACTTTCCTTAGACAGGAAACTTGAAAATTCTGAATAGAATGATCTTGACTGCATTGTTCAACAACTAAGATCAACTTTTATTCTGATAAGTCATAAGTGCATTAAAGTGCAAGCTGAAGAGTGACAGAATAAGATGTAAGTTTTGTTTGTCTCAAAATGACCTGGAGTCATTTAACATAGAGTTCAGCTGGAGAGACTTCAGACTTATCATTACTCTGCATCAAACATAAACATTTCGCTATAAACCATTAAGTCCGTGAATGTCACCGGCTAATAAATCAAGCGCACCCTTTCGTAGGAAAATATAAGCGTCGTCTGTCAGAGCTCCAGTCTGCTACTTGCTTTTACGACTGATCACACCAGGGAAAGACCGTCGAGTGTCAGACAAGCTATTTCAGTCAAGCCTCTTGTCTATAAAGCACAAGTCAAATGCTACGTTCACACAGCAGATCTTGATGCTCAATTCCAATTTTTTGCAAAACTTTGATTTCGCTCATATTTAGCAAAGGCGCGATCGCAGTATGACTTCTGTGTGTGAACGATTTAGGACCCCAAAGTGACCCACATTCGCAGGAGAACGTAGACGTTTCCAGGAGGGTAATGATGGATGCTGCCATATATAGATCAATTTTATAGCAATAGGAGTCAACAGCGCTCTCACACGAGACGACGGACGCTAATAAACAGAAAAGCACAACTAATAGCAATGGCCTTTAGTCTGTTTGGATGTGGAGTCAGAGGCCAGAGTGGTGGGACTGTGACACGATGCACTTCATCGTCGTTCAGAGTTTTATTACTGGAATGGACTCGCCACATCTGGTTTCTTCTGGTGCAGATTTATGACGCATGTCAATGACGTAAAAGTTGGACTAAATGCAATTTGGCTGTTCTGACTGCAGACGCTTTGAAAACAATCCAATACGCATCCAGTTTAGCATCACATATGAAGTGGCACAAATCACATTTTTTCTCTGGGAGAAAAGATTGAGGGGCTCAGACTCCCATGAAAACCTTGGAAATGGGGTCACATTTTCCTGCTCTGCCCTCTGGGTGAAACTGCAGCTCGACTTTGACACTGAAGCCTGATCGACAATCTCTTGTTTGGGACGATGTGCAGCGGTCAGTTTTTTTTTTTTTTTTTGGTTGGCCAAACGTCTAATACTGATCTCGTCTCATCAATTAGCCTTTCATCCACATGTTTGTTTTGCTCCCTACGTAGCTACAGACATATTACAGATGGGACTTCTTACAGTTTCTTTTCACTCTTCCATAGGAGTGAACTACGAATATTTCCCTGTTGGACCTCAAGTAGGAAATCTTTCTTTCCTTTTCATGACCTTCAAGAACTTCCAATTGATAAATTATGTCTGCTGTGTCCTTCAAAAATTAATAACACTAACTTAGATTAAACAAAGCCGCTGCTACAGTCTATTACAGCATGCTTGTTTCTCTTTTCATCATGCTTTTAATTTTCTGAATCAGTTAAGCATAACAGTCCCAGCAAGCTATTTTTCAGAGGCACAGTTATGAGGATTATAGCTGGAGCTCTTGGCGTTTGTGTAAGATTCTTGAAACCCTGTTGCCTGATTGTATTTCTGTCCCCTGACGGCGCAGATACGATGTCGAAATAATGTGCCATCGATCGCGCGTGCCTTCCCGAGCTTCTTGCTCTCCACCCCGTACCTGCATACAAAACCAGCTGGATTCTGTTCCGGATGAAGGCGGTGGACGGCGGCGCGGCGCCCGTCTGGGAGTTGTTGGGAGCTGGAACGATGAGAGGTCCCACTATGAACGACGTGGCGCCTCCCAGGTAGGAGAACAGAGAGGCCACGGCTGTGGCCGTTGCTCTCTGGTCGGGGGCGAACCACGTGGTGGAGAGGTACGGCCCGGCGCTCATTATGGTTGGCCCGGCCAGACCGTTCAGAAACTGGCCTCCATGTATTAACCTGCAACAGAAAAGGTCAAATATGGTGATTTCAAACATGCATTTGGGCCACGCTATATCAAGAAAACATATAATTGCTTCGCTTTTGATGAATATTCCAATGATGACATCAATTATGTTTAAATAAAACTCTTCTGACTCTTGTCTTTGATCAAAATGTCCTCACTTTTTGAGCTTTAGCAGCAGAGGCACCAAAAACATCCATCCAGTCAGTGAGAGTCTGTCCTAAAGGTTAAATATATTATCGACAAGCAGAGTTTAGAGGCAACCAGACATTGCATCCAAACAGTCCTGTGTGATTATAGTATTGCACACATTCGGTCATTTTCAAAGAAATCCAACTACCTGTTTGAAAAGACTTTTTTAAAAGCAGAAATCCTACAATAAGAAACAACAGTTATTTTTAACAAAAGCACAGTTGCATCACCCTTGGAACTGTCTTTTGTCAACAGGACGGCCATTAGCAGGACAGTTTGTAACGTCTGAGCAGTAAAGAGGATCTCTCACCAGTCCTCTTTGCACCGTCCCTCTGGATTGGCCACGGTTTCTAGCCTGCTCTCTTTTCTTCAGCTTTGTTAAAGTTGAAATGTCTTGGTATTAAAAAGAACTTATGATGCCATACATAGTCTCATTCTATCGAGGAGAGCCTTTGGAAGAGACTCACAAAACCGTTTTTGAGTCTTAGAGGGTGAGAAGGAGAGATATGTTCTTAAAATTTTAAGCTTTTGGGCATACAACAACAAGACCTTTACAACAAGTTTGTCCTCAATTAGTGTTTTCAAAATAACGTAGATTTTAGACATAGTTATTGTAAACTCACAGTTGTGAAAGACTACTTTCTGAGGAAGCACAAAAGCAGCTCATCTTTTTAGGTTCAAGACAGAAGAGCCACAAAATACCAATTAGACATTTCTAGAAACAAATCTGAAAGAAAAGTTAAGCAGAAACTGAAACAATCTTTAGCTACTTTTATTTTAAAGGAAATGGCAGGAGCAGTAATAATTCTGTCTCCAGCTATTCTGCTAAAATATTTCTTTTTCTTTAATATTTATAGGATTCCCCCCCCCCCACCACCAAGGCACGCTAAGTGTGAAATTAGGTAACCGTAGTAAAAGACTAATTACTTTTTGTGCTTGTTACACATCTTCACCTGAGACGGCGGCAATACATTTCTCAACGTCTGTACCGCTAATAAACATCCAGGCTAAAGACGGCTGCACCATACGGCGCTCCATCGGTGTACTCATGAAATATAAAGTAAACAAATGAAGACATGCAGTAAATTATTTGTTTATGAGCGTCTAACAGAAAAATGGCAAGCGAGGGAATTAAAAGAAGCAAGGTGTAATTATCTCCAGGGATTAGTTTAGCAACTGGAGTCCAACTTTCAGTCGCACTTTCGCACCTCGAGACCCAGCTGTGCGAGACGGATGCATTGTGAGATATCGCCCCCACCCGATGCCACCGGAGCCCCTCGCCGCCCTCGGCCCCCTCCGGACCCGTCTGACGGAGACAGCCAGCCGCTGGAGACAGCTCACGGCTGATTGATTGTCTCTAAGCTCAGTAAAGACACCGTTCATTCACAGCAGTCTGAGGTGGCTCAGCGGGGACTGAGGCGGGAAAGGAGGGGAGAGAAAATCATGGCAAACAAAGAGGGGGAGGAGAGGAGATCCTACGCTTATGTGGAGATTTTGGAGACTCAAAAATATGCAGCAAGTTTTCCATCAGAATGGAAATTTGACGATCAAGAGAGTTTAATAAACTTTATTAAACTGATTCCTTTGGCGATGAGCCTATATATCAGGGATTTATACATTCAGCTTTGGGCAACCACTGAGCGAAAAGACATAGTCTCATTCAATTTCTATAAATCTCACAACTATAAAGGAGAGTTTTTGCTACCAGCATTGCCCCCGTGATAAGTCATGTAGCTCCAGACTCTAAAGAACAGCAGGCTTGTCATTGGCTCGTAAAAGCCTCATCTTCACATTCCTACTAATTGTTCTAATACTAATTAAATGTCACACATAAAGTTGCACTAAAATAAAGCATCAGGAGGCTTTATTTTGTTCAGAACTGTCATTATCACATGCTCTCACCTCTACAAGTCTGTGTTCACCATCTGATCTCAGGATGTGGACAGGTTTCTTTAAAAGTCACAATAACTTTCAGTGACCTGCATGTTCAGACAGGAACATGTTCCACTTTCATCTGATTCACATAATTCGCTAAATTACTATTATTATTTTTCAGGTTTTATGTTTCTGAAGTGTCTGTCTAGCTTTTGAGGTACCACTATCTTGCAGATCTAAGCCTGTAAACTGTGAATTGTAAATTTGTAGAATTGTGTGTGTTACTGTGTTAGCATGCAGAACGCTACTTTTGCTGAAACATCTGAATTTATTTTTCTCTCCATATTTAAAAATTCCTTGAATGTCTGGTGATGAAGGTCTATTGCTCTTCACAAAGTAGTCATGAAAAGGTAAAGGATTGGAAGGCCATCCTAGCATTCAGCACAACCAAAGTGAGCAAACCTTCCTTGGTGTAGACAGAGCACAGGCTTAATGTATGATGGTATTAAGTAGCATTATTATGGCGTTTTTCCACCACCTGCAGATAGCACTTGAAGGAAGTTTGATGATAGTTGACCATATTTTTGGGTTGTATGTTGTCTCTGAGTTGTGAGGGTGATATCTGCTTTTTTTTCCTGACCTCTCCAAAACCATCTGTCTGACTGAACTGGTGATCAAATTAGACGAGCGAGGCTATATGATCCTTAAAAATTAGATGCTTTAGACTTTAGCATCCATTACCTGTATGTAATATTGCAGCTTTGTTAGTAAGGTGTATTTATAGTTTTGAGAGATTTTTTTTTAAAATTGAAACTCGGTTATGGTTTGGAATTTGTTGCATTATCAAGATGCGACTTGAAAGACCACATCAGACCCACCAAAAGCGTCAAAATTACACATTTATACAGACAAAAAATATGTCGTGGCAAATGTTAAAGTTAAAAAAGCATGCCTGTTAAGTTGCTGGTGAAGTTTTAAAGTTTTAAAGAGGAGCAGTAAAAACCAAGAGTGGGACGAGTGGAAAAGTAAGGGCCACAGAGTAATCGAGGAGGTTCTGATGAGTGGGTTGGGATGTCAGCGGGTCTAAGATGTGGGAAGAAGATATAGGGTGAATAAGTTTCTCTCCTAACAGTCTGCCTCTGACCACAGCTCTTTATGGTCTGCTGTGACACATTCATCTGTGGAGCCTAGAAGCTGTGGACAGTAATGGTAGAAAGAGCTCAAATAATTGCATGTGAAACGAAGTGTACATTTTGCAGACGATTTTGTCAGGTGTCACGGTTAAATGTTGCCGTCATCAACTCCGATACTCGTGATGCACCCTCCACCCCTCTATGAAGTGTTTGCTCAGCCGCAGCAAAGTGAATATAAGGGTTTGAATGTTGCACCTCTGCGCCGCAACTTTGACATCCAAAATGGCTATTTAGGCATTTGCATCTCTAAAAACAACAACTACAACAAGGTGTTGATTTTAAATGTACAACATAGGTATTTTTGCTTCCCAAAATCAAATGTTCAACTGAGTTTTGTTGTGACTTGCTAAATGCAAAGCATTGACTTATTTTAATAGCTGATTGATTGGTTCATCATTAATAATAAAGTTATTGAATTCACAAAACCCTTGTGGTAAAGCTGGGCACATTTGCTGCAGCAATCTAGTAAAGACATTAATTGGCAAAAACTAAGTCAGGAAATCTATTAAAAATTTACATCATCATTGCTTTATATTTAAGATAATTTTACTATTTATTACAATTCAGATTGCTGAAAACGTGTTAACCTATTTATGAAACGAGACGCGGTGTGAAAAAAGAAAGACAGTCGGGGGCATTAAGTTGATGGAGGACACACTTTGCCCTCTCTGTCTGTAACTTTCCTGACTGTGCTACTTGACGCTCTCAGTGTGTAAAAGCTAAAAGTCCAAGGTCCCCACCTGAACCACTTTGTCCCACTCAAAGCTTCGAACAAAGCTGCTTCAGGACTCTGAACCAACGACCAGCTGCCTTGCACCGTTTCTTCTTGTTGTTGTAAACTCAACAGACAGAGCAGGCTTGGCTTTTCGTGAGGAGCCAACAAACACAGGAAATGTGGAGAGGCCAGTTCAGTCAGAGCTCACGCAGCCTCACCAAAAATAAGGCGTTTTGTTAAGAAGAACGACAGAACCAACTCACTCTTTAGAACCTGAACTCACTTCTCTTTCGTCCTTGATTGCGACGGTTTAACCCTGTCGAGGTTTTCAGTGCATCACCTTTTTCTTTCTGTCGAGATTCAGACATAAACCTCTTTGATTTTTGCTGCTAATGATTTTAAACCTGATGGATTGTCTTTATCTTTACCTTTGAAATAAAGAAAGAAAGAGACTCCAGGTAAAATAAGGTAACATCTGTTCATATCAATGTGATGTACTTTCTGTTTTTGATTAATCTTACGGTTAGATCGGATTGGATTATTCTAAACTACTTTTTCTCAGACTGGGAATTTTTCCAGTTATGATTTAGATTTATTTTTGTGTTATTGTATCAAACTTGTGTGACGTGAAGTTTGCGTCAGAAAGCCTCGTCTTGTGGGGTTCCTCAAGCTTCAGTTCTGGGCCCTAGTCTTTTCCTACTCTGTGTGCATCCACTGGTGACATCCAGCTCCACTGGGTTTTTTTTTCTTTTCTTTTTTTTTAATCTCGATTATTCCGAGTTTCATAAATTGTCTAAGTTAATTTAGTGCATGTCGGAGTTCCCAAAAAATGGGTTTAATGGCCATTTTCTCCTGCTAAATGAATATAAAACAGAGCCATTGATCCAGCAATATCTCAGTTTTATAGGCTCCTCTGTTAAACCGTGCCTCAGTAATTTGGACAAGCCAATGGCTGCGCTGGATGTTTAAGTCAGAGGATTTATCACCGCAATCTGTGACACCAACACCTGAGAATCGACTCCCTCTGCCAATTAAAAAGCAGCCGAGGTCGTCTTCTTCACACAATGATTTCATTAGAACAGCAATTCTTTCATTTAGTGTCATTTTAGACTCTTTTTATTATGTTTTTCTATTCTTTATCCTATAGTGAACATAAATACACTTTGCTTATTCAGTTACATAGTATTTCTATTTAATGGAGACTGACATTTGCTATGAACTGGCATTACATAAATGAACTGAATTATTTCCTCTTGTTTTTCTGCATATATCTTTTAACAATACGATTACTTGCCAGCTAATCCGTTAAAAAAAATTAGATTATTTGCAAACTGGAGGTAGAGCAAAAATAACAAACAGCCAGCCAACTTAGAAAAAAAAAAGAAGAAGAGCATTCAGGACCTCAGAGATTGTGAAATCTTTTTTAGGTTGGTCCCTTGCTGTCTATTAAATCACAGGAAGAATGTGATCACAAAAATGTCTCCGGAATGACAGCAGATGAAGAAAAATGGTGACAAACAAGACGAATTAGAGGTCAGCTGAGGATGCTGCGCTGTTGGAGGGAAGGAAGAGGGGAGAAATGGAGTAGCCATTTCAAAAAGTGACGATTAATCACAGTCGATGAACCCTGGCAGGCCGAATTTGATTGAGAACGAGACACAGAAGAAACCTGCCCTGCTGCGAAATCGGCCCGACTGCTTCTGGTCCGCAAGAGCTTATGGACACAATTCAGAAAAAAAACGAATGAACAAAAAAAAAAAAAAGGCCAACCCAATTCTCCTGCGGAAAACATCACCGCAGCAATCATGGGTAATATAAGAGCCTCCTTCGAGAGCAGCGGAAAGGGGCCTGGCGGCCAATCAGACAGTCTGTGAAAGGAAGTGGAATCCACCTGGTTTACACTAATCAGACAGCTGTTCTGTATGTTAATGCCAGACAGATAGACGGAGCGAGACCAGAAATGGCAAGACAATGAGCGAACGTCTGCAGACGAAGGAGGCAGAGAAAAGGCTGACCTTTTTCATCTGAGTGTAAGAACAGATCACGGCGAGGTCTAATCAGTGACCACTGATGCAAACCCTGAGTCTTGTTCGAAATTCAAAAAACATTCAGCCTGGTTATCAAAGATCATTTTAAGCAGCTCAGCACACGCACGCACGCGCGCACACACACACACACACACACACACACACACACACACACACACACACACACAAGAGAGAAAGGAAGTCAGACCGGTCAGCGTCCTTCCTTTGATTCCCTAAAAACAATCCTATAAACATGAAACAAAGAGGCAAATTAAAAGGTAAATCACAAAGAGAAGGCCCTAGTCTATCAAACATGAAAAGATGTCTGGAACAAACAGAGCTGCAGGAGGGCGGGGGGTTTGAGGGAACGTTACTGTTTCTAAACTACAACACTGATCACAGAAACGGGAAAAGTCCCTGCTGGGATTCGACTGATCATGTAACGCCCTTGATTTAAAACTCATTCACAATTTGTAGGCCAGCCAGTTTCAGCTATTTGAATGTTTAATGCCTATTTTTCCCCTCCATCACATAATCAAAGTCATTTCAGCTCCATATGTCTGATACAAAATAAGTGGCGGCTACAGGAGAGGAAGTAGACTCCACAGCGACACAACAAAGCAAAGACGAATTCCCGCTAATGCTAATGCAAGGGAAAGACTGACACCTGCTGGTGGTCCGTGGCGCTGCAGCACACTCTGGCTTTTCTTTTTCCCTCCGAGAATGCAGAAGGTCATCCATTAAAACATGGCTTCACAGGCTCTGACCTATTACATTTATTATGCAAATGAAACTGAACCGTGTCACGCTAACATTTGCGGTGTGATTAATGTTATCTCGGCTTTCACCGGGCTTTCTTGTTTTTCCCCTTTGAAGGAAAACTCCAAAAGAGCTGAAGGTCACGGATGCGCAGGGCAACTCCTGCCAAAGGAAACAGCAGGCGGCCGTGACTGCGCGCTATTGAGCCTCGGCTCGTCAGATGCCAACGGATGATGTATGGTGTTGTGTAGCTGGACTCAGATAAGGTGAGACGTAGGCAAGCTGCGCTGAAGACGAAGGAAAAAATAAAAAGTTTTAGCTTGTGTTGAGATTTTGTGAAGATCCAGCTCTGCGTGCATTCGAAAGGAGAACGGGCTGGCTGAGCACGGTTTCTACACAATTCATTTCCTCTTTATAAGTCATCCACTTCGGTTTCAGAGTTTAAAAAACATGTGAGCAGAAAAAGGTTGAGCTGTTCCACTCCAATCTCTGTGAGAAAAGTAGAGCATTGTTACATTTCTTGATAGTTTTCTGAGGGGGTTTTATGGTGCAGGTGCAGTAATGAAAATACCTTTGGCCTGCTTATTCTCAATTTAATTCAATTTAATTAAAAATACTTCAGGTAAATGCTTTGGTAGCTAATTATTGAAGATTCTTAAAGGAGTTCTTGTAGATGGCAGTGGCTGTGAGCAGCTGTAGCAGTCTGTATCACAGGGAAACTCAACAAGCTTCTGACTGAAGATACAGTTGATGTAAAACAGTCTGACGAGGAAAAGGTTTCATTTTGTGAAGAATTATTTTTATTTTAAGCATATATAACAGATACGCCTGTCAACATGTCAATAAACAGTATAATCCGACAAATAAATATTAATTTAATATATAAAAATAAATATATTTACATTGAAATGTCACCTGAGTTACTGCATTTTAAATGTTTCTTTTAAAGAATTTATTACAAACAATATTTTTATATCGAGTGGCGCTGAAATGAGCTATTTTTTACACAGCAAATACCTTCATTAACCGCTTTCTTTCCAAATTCCCAATGAGACACAAAGTGAGATATTATTTGTTAGTGCTTAATAGGACAGATTTTATAACTGATATGACTCATTTAACAGAAACTATTTTCTGCAGGCTTCATTTGGGATATCCTGCCTCCTGGTAGAGCCCAAAGGAAATTATCCACGCAATGAAAATGCATTCTTGAAACAGCTTAATAATCAAAATGAACTTTTCGGAGAACTTGTGTTCTGCGAAAGAGAAGCCTTGAGCTAACAAAGACGACAAAAAAAATGAAATAAAAAGTTTGTTTCTGTTGTTTTTTTTCCATCTTATATGGAAGGAGAGTTGTGCTTAAGAGACAAGCAGTTTGCTTTCAGAGTCAAGTTGCGGCTGCATTTCTCTACATTGAGGAACACCAAATGAAAAGTTTGGCCGGGATATGTTAACAAAATATTAATTCATAAGATGAAAAACGCAATATGTGAAATACCATTTAAAATTAAGTTACCACTAAAATCCTATTCACTGACAGCATAGCAGGGATAATTCAACACCTAATTAGTACCAACCCCGGCTTTATTTATAACACGTTAAACACCAGAGGACCAAAGTGCAGTAAACACACAGAAGGAAATACATAAGACTAGTGTAAGAGGAAACTAAAGATAAAACAAGACAGAAAAAGAGTGAGATTAGCATCAAAGACCCGAACAAAAGATTTGAGAAGTGGTTTAAAAACAGAGAAAAGCCTTTTCTAAATTACAGTGGTATGTAACAATATATCATATCTACGCTACAGTATCACTGTGTGCAATGTTTGTATCGCAAAGGTTTGTTTGTGTGCAGCAATTATTTTATGATCTATTCCAAGGGTTATAAACTTGCATTTTTCATGCAACATTGAGTCCGTTGGTTAGAGTTCCACAACAGCAGCGGAAAAAAATGATATTACCCAGAATGCTAAAGGTCAGAGAGTGAAGGATTCACAGATGAAAAACAGAGGAAAATGGGGAACATACGGTGATTGATGTTGGCATCGAAATAGTTACCAGTATTAACCATTGCTAGACTCTCCAGTATCATGAAGCCCTACTGGTAATCCATTCCACATCCAAAAAGGAACAGCCGACTCTGCTCACTTTATAGGTTTCCCAGTAGATACTGGTACAAGTTACCAGAAACGACTTTAGTACTGACTGGTCCACACTAAAGTCAAACTGGAAACGCAACATCAGAAGACTGCCGGTTGCTGATTGGCTAACGGAGAAGCTTCAAGCACTCTGCTGTACGTTGTTCATCAAGGAAATGTGGTTTTCCTGCTTAGCTTGTTTGCTGACGTTTTGCGACTATCACGGTTTGCTGAAGCTCAAATCAAATCAAATTTGGACATTTGCACATTTCAGCAACAAGGCGGCTCAAAGTTCTTTACATCATAAAAACATCACGTTGTCACCAATTACGAAACAAGCAATAAACATTGCATTTAGTCAAACGCCAACATCCAAATCATCAAGTAAATATACATCAAATATGATGATCGATGTGGGTTCCAGCCTAGATTTAAAGGAACTCAGGGTTTTGTAGTTTTCTGGAAGTTTGTTCCAGATTTGTGGTGCATAGAAGCTGAATACTGCTTCTCCGAGTTTGGTTTTGGTTCTGGAGATGCAGAGCAGAACCAGAAGACCTGAGAGGTCTGGAAGGTTGATAGAACCACAACAGATCTGTAATGTATGTTGGTGCTAAGCTGGTCAGTGATTTATAGACTAACAGAAGCATTTTCCCTGACTGAGTTGTGCAGACGCTGCTGCAGTAATCAATGGGACTGAAGATAAACACATGGAGGAGTTTCTTTAGATCTCGCCGAGACATTAGTCTTCTAATCCTGGAAATGTCCTTCAGGTGATAGAAGGCCGACTTTATAATCGCCTTTATATGGTTCTGAATGTTCAGGTCAGATTTCAGACCCGATTAGCTTCTGGCTGCAATAACAGAAGCTGTGTGCTGTACTCCAGCTCGATCATCTTTAGGTAAAAAACAACAAACAAACATAACTTCAGAACTGTAAAAAAAAATATATCATTATTCGCTGCAGCTGTTATTTCTAACCGGAAGTTTAATTTCAGTGTGATTAATTCAATGCTAACTGTACTTGACCCAAGTTGGCAAAATTTCACAAATTGATGAGAACATGTTGAGAATTAGAAATGTTCTTTGGCTTAAAGTCTCTCTGTCGCTGTGCTTTTATTGTACCCATCAAATTTAGTACCAAGAATTTTAATGGAAAAATTTAAATTTTTCCATTGCAACATATTACATTTTGCAACATTTTGCCTAGTGTTGCCTAGTGATACTGTTGCAAAAAAAATAACAAAAACAACTTAAGAGCCATTGAGTCAGATGAGTGAGTTTGGAAGAGTCCACACTTTATCCTTCCTGGAAGGGAGAATAAAGAGACAAATCGCTCTAAACCTCTTCTGACCTCGCCTACTTAACTTAGGATAGCAATCGATGGAAGTACTGACAGACATGATTACTGTACATTAACATAAAAGAACAAATCAGACGTATGTGACCTAATGGGTTCATGTTCAGATTTTGTGCTTTAAATTAAATTAGAAAGTTAATTTAGCATAAATGCCTATAATTCCTAATTTGAATTACTATCAGACTCATCAGACAAGAAGAGGACCTAACTTTGCCATGCTGGTCTCTTTTTCCGTCATATTTTCAGCTTAGCCATGAAAATATGTCAAATGCATCTAGTTCCAACAAAATGACCGCACTGCAGTTTGCAAGTCGCTCCGTGCCTCGTTTTCACCCGCAGCGTCACGTTTGCCCTCTACGACCATCTGCTTCCATAATGCATGCAGGACTCTTACCACCGTCTGAGGTGCAGGTCCGTCAGCGGGATGCTTCGCATGGCCGATCCCAGCAGCATGAAGAAGGCCGAGAGCAGGAGGGAAGCCCGTAATCCTGGACAGGAAAGAAAGATGACGAATAGACATGAAGAACTGGCTGCAACTAAAACGAGTGAGAGAGGTTTATTTTACGACGACACCGCGTTCACAATTTGTCCTGATCCACATTTCTGTGTCACATGATTCTGCTGCAACCTATGAAAGCATTCCTCACTTCCTGTAGCGCGAGATCAGACTTTTAGTTCAATCAGTCAGAAAAACTGGTTAAATATAGAAAAACCACTTTCCTACGTTTCAGGTTTTCATTTATTATTTCACCTATTCTTACTTACAGATTGCAATGCCGAGTAAATGTATTCATACCTCCTTGAACTGTTCAATGTTGTAGAATGACCCAGTCAAAGTCTAGATCTCAATCTAATTGAGAATATGCAGAAAGATTTGCTAAATACAAACAATTTTCACATCTTTCTTTGTGAAAAGAAACAAAAATACAACTTTTTTTCTTGTTGCTTCAAAATTATGAATCTCTTTGTGTTTATCACACAAAATCTCAACAAAGTGCTTTGAAGTCTGTGGATAAATTGGGACAAAATGCAAAAAGATAGCGCAGTATGATTAATTTAAAGGCACTGAATAATGCCAACCCTAACTAAAGTTGGACGAAAAACAATGGCTGCAGTTTTTCCTTTTTTTAAAATGAGTTTCAACAAAAGTGAAAGTCTGTATGTCAGACTTATAGAACAGTGAGGCCTCACAATTTTATCACCTGAACATTTCATGTACATCAACAAAAAAACTCTTGGTATCTAAGATTGCCTGAGTTACATCAATACCATGAATAAAGCTTTGAGAAAGTTTGTCACTCTTAGCCTTGAGGATATTTAAGCTACACATTATAGTTGGCCTATTTCGAAGTGAACCATAATTTCCTAGATCTCTGGTTAACAGCCTGTAATAAAACAGAAGGGGTCAGATAAGCTGGATAATCATTAACTAGTAAATAGGGGCTTCAGTTCTGATCTGCACCTCTTCTCAACGTTACTTCACTTTTCTACCGGGCGCGTTGCTTTATCTTCTGGATCTGTGCAACAACTTGATTCCTTTGTGTTTCAGCCTCTGTGTTGCACATTTGCAGCCTGCCTTGGAACACTGTCCTGCAGCAGGTTTTGTAAAAGCTGCAGCTGTTTTAAAGTTTAGCCTCCCATTTGACTTCCAGCAGGAGCGCCTAGCTAATTCAGTGATCACGACTCAATTTTTGTGCTTTCTCTAATGTGCATTCTGTTTTATACTTTACGTTGTTTGCCATGTTTGAACTGGTGTAGATGCTACATTAGATGTTACGGTGCTGCCAGTGTCCTCTGTGACCTCAGCAGGTAGAGTACGGTCAACCGTGCCAAATGTGGGCATCTGCTCCAGTGAACACTGTCCAAAACGGTAATGAATTATAGCCGTCAAGAGAATCGAAATGCATTTCTGACACCTGAAAGTAATATCCAACAAACACTGCATACACACTGCATATGTGTGTAATTACATATTTGAGCCCACTGATTATCAGATGCCAGTATTTTTGCGACATGCTGTGTTGTGAGGTTGAAATGAAATTGTTCTACTCTCACAGACCTGGCTTGGGACTCATTCTTGACACAAATTCCTGCAGCACCGTTTTAATTTTTTTGTTTAGTTGTTCAAAATTTTTTTGTGGATGCGGTTACTGCATGGACAAATGCAGAGTGGGAGTGATAATTTTGTAAGATTGACAATCGACCAATACTTAGAAACCAATCTGCAGCATTATTCTCTGCTCCTTATGTGGGTCAGTAGACCAGCTACAGTGTACAGTATTGCACACTGTAAGCTGATATAGTGACCCATAAAGCTTTATCTCATTAGACGTGGTGTAGAAGTTGGTCAAAGGCTGTTTGCTGTCTGGGGTTCAATTACAAGTCAAGAAAGTTATGACTAAAAAACTAGCTAAAGATCTTGTCAAGATGTTTCTTGTGAGAAAAAGCTTCAAATAAGATACATTTCATCCAAAAAAGAAAGAAAAAAAAAGTCATTAATTTTAAGGGGAAGCCATAATATGCATACACTTCAAAACCAACCATTTCACCTTTTCAGATGAAAGAAATTTGTTTTGTTTTTTCATTAAGTGTAATTAAAATTCAATATGATTGAGTTTTGCAGCCAGAACTAAATAAATAAATAAATAAATAAAAGATTTATCGGGAACCAAATGTCAGCACATCCAAAAATGAAAATAATCATTTAAAAACTTACATTGCATTATTGCTTAAGGCTTTCATCGTTCCTCTTTACAAATGTTTGCAGAAGCAGATATTTTGAGAGGCTGCTGCACCGTCATCATCTGACTGATTCCATGTTAACAGGTAACCACGGTTACTTCCACTTCCTCCCTTCATCACCACTTAAGTGTAGTGAGGTCAAGAATTTTAAATTCTAGAAAATAATTGATTTTTAATGTAGGCTATCAGAAATATATATTTTTTTAATGCTTCACAATATTTTAGTTGCTCCTCTCTCAACTTTTTAAATTAGTTTTATAAATCAAACTTCTCAAAAACATCACTTATAGAAATCATGGAGAGCACCTTTAAGCAAGAATTAACATACTTTTCATTAATATTTCTGTTTGTAAAAGTAGTTAGAGTGCTGTAATATTCTAATGTTAAATGTCATGTTTTCAATTACCTGTAAGTGGAAAATTATCATAATTAACAGAAATAAAAGCTTTCAAACATCCATCTGTGTCTACGTAATAGCTGTACAGTCTCTAAAATAAATGGGCTTTTCAATAATATTCTGATTTTCTGACTCGGTCTGTAGTAAAGTGTTTCTGCCCAGAGATTAAAGATAAAAATCCTTCATCCACAGTGACCAGTCTTTTATATGAAACTCTTCTAATAAAACCGGCAGACGTACTCTGATCTAAAACTGAATGAAAGACCGTGAGCAACAGTTATCGGCAGATAGAAAACGGTTTTATAGCCAACATGTGCTTCAGAGAAGACTGTGAAATGCTAATAACATTACACAAGTAAAATGTTGGGATCAGAATTTTGGAAAGTAGTCTCCATCACCAAATAATTATACCGTCAAAGCATCTTTTGTAACGCCGACGCTTCTGCGACTGGATTTCTCTTTAAATGGCGACACCTGCCTGGTTGTTCACAAGCAGTTTCTACCTCCGAGTAAGCAGGAGCTCTCAGCAGGGAGCGAAAGCCTTTCCCCCACTGATTCGTGTCTCTGCATGTGGATGTCAACATGTGCATGTATGCAGCACAGATATCCATGAAGGCAGACAAGGCTTAAACCTGTAGCGACCGCTCTTGTAAACCAAATCAGACCATGTGACAACGCAATTTGAGAAAACAGGACATCTTGTTCTTATTTTTTTTATTTTTTTTAGGTTTCATTAGTCTGTGAGAGCAGCTTCACATTGACTCACTGTTATTAATTTCCTAACATTTATGTAAAGAAGGAGAAATGCAGACTGAAAAAAACTTTGGGAGTTCTGTTTTTATCTGCGCCAAAGTTCTGATGATGAATCAGGATCACAAGACTGTCAGAATTATTCGGCTCAGGTTTTTGCATGTTTGCAATCAGGATAATGAAATGCAGCACTTTGTCAGACAAAACTACTTACTAACTCAGTGTGGAGGATATTACACACTTTGTGTCAGGTGATGCAGTGTGAACTGGTTAGGTGGGGCCCACTCTGACTCAGAGGCTTAAGTTGGGTTCTTCCACTTCCTCATAATAAATCGAAAGCGCTTCCCAAAATATTCAGGAATTTCTCAATGCTGATGTCAGTGATGACTGAAGTTTTAAAATGCAAACATGTTCTAATAGTGTTTATGTTCAGATGGCCCCAACTTCAGCTGTAAACTTACCGAAGGGAACCATGGCATAATTAATTTATCATTTGTACAAATTACAGTTTTGACATAGGCTCTTTACCCAGGGCAGCACAGTTTTAGGGGGCCGCAAACAAAGACTTATCTTGCTTATTTACATGTCCTGTCAATGGAAAATGGACACCCCCTCACTAATGTACAGTTTATACACTGTAAGAAAATACAAGTGCACACCAAAGTGTCTAAAGATGCCATCTTATTTACAGTTTGTAATTCAATGCCACATCGAAAGACTGTGTCACATTTTTGTTTACAAGCAAAACACTCTAGAAATCTAAAATGTCTAGAGTGGCTAAACCTGAAATTGATTATTTTACAATGCAAGATTATTTTAAAGTGTAGGGGAGAAAAAATATATATATATTATTTTATTTTTAGTATTTAACTTTGATCAGATCTTTGAACAACTGAGTGAAATCATTTTTTTAAAATTAGCAAAGTTTTTTTTTTTTTCAAAATTTTGTTCAAAGCTACCAATACTCATACAAAGACTAAGCAAATGTATTCATACCTTAATAAAAAAATAAAAAAAACGGTGGCAGTAGGTAATAATCATGTGGTCTTTAAAACGCTGCGATGTCTGATTTTCATCACCCAAATTCTTGAGAGTTTTCATTATCGAAACTTCGATAACATAATATCTAGACAGGACACGTTGTACCAAATTAGAACAACTCACCTTTTTTGTCCATTAACCACATAAACAGCAACCAGGGAAAGAACCCAACCGGGCCCCACAGAACCAAAACTGCGATGTCAGACTTGGTGAACCCGTAAGCCTTTACAGCCGAGTTCTGAATGGGTCCCCAGAAGTTCCAGACCATCCCTTGCATGAGCGCCAGCAGGGAAAACAGGGTCAAAACCAGCCATCTTCTGCCATAGACCCGGCTGTTTACAGGCTGGCTGTTAGTAGTCCCAGCGGAAGTCGGAGCAAGAAGCGGCTCCCTTTCTGCCTCGGTGCTCGAAGCGGCACCCATAGTAGCCGCTCGGTTGTCAGTGTAGTCCGAAAGCTAATTTTTACGTCTGTGTTTGAGGGACAACAGAAGAGCTGCTCAGCTATTGTCGTGTACAAAAATAATAACAGACAACCCGACAGCCCCCCCCCCCCTTTTTTTTTTTTTTTTTTTTTTTTTTTTGCGAAACTGCTCCACTGCGCATGTCCAAACGGAAATAGTTTGCGGTGGGGGAAACTGGTGTGCTACCGCCGCCATTACGGCCCTGCTTACGCGCGAGCTTTACTGAGCATGTTGCAGCCAAAAAAGAGCCAAAATGGAGCAGTTACAAGAGCCAAACGTAAATTGAGAGCTCGCTGTGTCATGTGAGTTTTGTTTATATCCGCCAGAAGTTCCTCTGCACGTGTAGGGATAGGTGAGTGTTGCTTTTCCATAGAAACAGACGTCTCCACGAAGCTAGCTGGAGCTGATTTCACTTGGATATTTTCACCGTTAAAAGGAAAATATGAATCTATGCTTACAAACAAACATAAGGCAGCTAACATCATTAGTTCCATTTTTATTTTCCAATAAATGTACAGCCCCGTTCAGCTGGTATTTTGTTTGCAATTAGAATAGACATCATCTTAATTATTGAAGTATGCTAAAAGCAAAAGGTAATGTTAATAAGTTGTAGGATTCCCGCTGTTGTCTCATTATAGTTCATTAGCATTCAATGCGGAAGTTCAAATTTAGCTTTAGCTTCCCAGCAAGATTCAATTTCAATAGTTTTTTGGGGGGGAAATTGCTTTCAAAATACATCCAACACGTCTCAGAAAACAAACAAACAAAAAATCATTAAACAGGAACGACGTGCAAAACGGATACAAAATGACTAACCTGGCAGTTATTGTGGTCAAACCAAACAAGGGTGCGATTAAATAGTACCATTTAATTAAAAAAAAAAAAAAAATCAACAAGTTATCCGAACAAATTTTCTTCAGATCTTCTTACAATGTATTACAGAAATAGAATGAATATGCAGAAGATTATTTTTTTTACTCAAGACAGGCGTTAAGATGACTGCTTTTTGTTGCTAACAAACACATCACCACACCCCCACCACTCTGCTTGACAGTTCATGTAAAGGTTTTGTGGTCATACAGGATTAATGTCATCTTTCGTCTTTGCTCTAATTTCAGAGATTTCTTTTGATAATTTCGCACCCAACGTTTTGGATACTAAAAATGGCTGACTGTTGGGTGATGCACACCAGATGGTGGTTTTGCTTTTTATTTAAAAGAGGATGATTTAAAGGCATTTCTTATATTGTACTTGTAGTTTTAGGTTAGGAAATTAGGTTATTTTACAGTAAAGTATATCTACCAGCAGCTGGGTTTTCTGAATTATTTTAGTTTATCTGAGGTTAAGAGTCAATTAACCCAAAGAGGAAGAAGAACCAAAAAGAATATTAATAGTGTTATGCAAAGTTTTTAAACAGAAAGACCAGGGCAGGAATTACAAATTTTTCTATTTTATGCTTGTAAAATAGTTGTAAGTAGAGATTAAAAATGCAAAGAACAAATGAGGGCAAAGACCTAACAAATCAATGACATCCAAATGACTGAAAACTGCATTTAATAAACCAAGACCAGTCTGTTTATCATCGGATTCAAAAGTCAAGTAAATTTATTAGTAGTCCAAATAAAATAGATTGGAAACATAGAGATACATTTTACAGAATATATTATGATCTCATAATGAGTCAAATTATCATTGCTTCCTTTAATTTTCCACTTGCTGTATGCCTCAAAAAGAAGACATAGAATAGAATAGAATAGAATAGAATAGAATAGAATAGAATAGAATAGAATATACTTTATTGATCCCGAAGGGGGAAATTGCTTATTTGTTGAAAGCTACTTCATCTTAGGTGATAAATACAAAGTTTTATCACCTAAGATATATATATATATATATATATATATATATATATATATATATATATATATATATATATATATATATATCCTTCTGCATGCCATCTGTGCTTGGCACAAATATTAAACGCTGACTCTGCTAATACCGTATCTTATTCCCTTGCTGCAACCTGTGAACAGCGTGGACCCCCAGGCAATGGCTGCCGTGACCCCCATTAAACCCTTCAGCCCAGAGGAGACCAGATGGATTTTGGATCATTTGCAGCATCCTGCAGTTTTCCTGAACATGACCCAGGGCTGGCCTGTCCTGCACTGGACTGCACAGCATCTGTCAGGCTGCCTCCAAGACAGGCTGATCCGATTCAGACTCGGAAGGAAAGAGGCAACAAACGGTAAGAACGGATGATGGATCCCTTCAGAGGGAAGGCGTCGCTCCTCAGTAATAAATCATCTAAAATCCATGTTTAGCAAGAAATTGGACCTCAAGCTACAGTGAGTCTCCTCTGGCTCTCACCAGGTTAAAGCTGTTTATGAATTGAGGTTTCAAATGCAGATGGAAAGAAAACCATTCGAAAGTACTGAAAAAAGATTGAAGGGCTTATAAAAATGTGTTGCAGGTTTTTTTGTTTGTCTGTTTTGTTTGTTTATATAATTAATTTAAAATGTTTTAAAGCAAAGGGATTATGAACAGAACTGAAGTTCATCCAAACGCTCTTGTTTCTTCCTCCCTCTCTGCAGCTCCTCTGTTTGAGACTCAGTGTTCGTACATCGAGGCCAACGTGGCTCAGTTCCTGCGCTGGACTCAGCATCAGACCGATGTGGGGTCTTTCTCTGAATACCCCTGCTCAGAGTACTGGGCTTATG
The DNA here is from genome assembly GCF_001443285.1 of Poecilia latipinna. Classification (NCBI taxonomy): domain Eukaryota; kingdom Metazoa; phylum Chordata; class Actinopteri; order Cyprinodontiformes; family Poeciliidae; genus Poecilia; species Poecilia latipinna. The sequence continues at coordinate 10,014 of NW_015114220.1, read as the reverse complement.
CTGACTACAAGTACATCACCACGCTGTTTCACGATCAGCCTTCCATGTTTGAGGTAACCGTCCTGCCCCACTTTTTGTTTCCCTTGGGCATTTGGACGCTGTTGGATATTTGTGATAGAATCGCCATGAATTCTTTGGAACACCCTGAGATTTTAATGAAAAAAATCTGGTGGACTCAACCAGTAAATAGAAAACAGCTTGTTATTGCAACTTTCAGCAGGATAATGTTTCAAAGCATGTGGCCAAATCAATTCTGAAATGGATCACCAGACAAAAGCACAGCCATTTCTGTCCCCTGGCCTAAATCCTAAAAAAAACATTTGGGTGCACTGAAAGGAGCAGAACTTAAATCCCAAATCTCTGAATGATCCTGTCCAAAAAATAAAAGGAATGGTTCTCGGTCTCTCCATGTATTCTCTGTGAAACGTTACAGAAGAAGACTAAGTCCCGTCCTATGAGCAACAGGAAGATGAGCAGCTGGGATGCTAGTAGTTGCACCACCAGTGAGTTTGGCTAAAACAAAAATGTCTTCAGACTTTTTTTCATAGAAATGTACTCAATAAATATTCTTAATTTAAAGGTTACATTTATTTTTTTATAGCTTAGTCTCCACTCCTTTGCACACTCCTTAGATATCTTAACTCATAATTTAATTTAATATAATAATAAATAAAAATATGCTGCTCACTTCAGCCTGCCAAACTTAGTGGAAGAGATTGAAATGTTCAAATATTAAGCGTTGTGTTAAAAGCCAGAATAGCAGTTCCCGTCTTTCATTTAATTTGAGCTTCTTGTTTGACATTTTACGTTTGTCCCCGAGCACCAGCAGCTTTTTATTAACTAACTGACTCATCCTCTGCTCAAGAATCACATAAGTGTCACTTTTGTTTGTTTTTTTTTTGTTTTTTTAGCAATGGTCTGGAATTTATAATTTTTTTTTAGTCTGTGTGATAAACTCTTACAGGGCATCCACCTGCAATTATTATCTACTGACATTTATGGCTATGAGACGAGCAGAGAGTCACGGTGCAGGGAGGAAGGCTTCCTCAAGGCTAAATTGATCAGTCTGTCATTTCCAGCTGCTTTCATACAGAATAATGACTTCATTATTCTGGGACCTTGTGGGATTTAATACTTTTGCTTTGGTAGTAAGTAACTGACGAGGCAGTTTTCCTAGAAACAATTACCAATCTTAAGTTTACTTTTTCTGCTTGGACAACTTCATTTGTTTCCGTATGTGTGCTCTGTCACTGCGGCTGATGGTGTAAGGTTATAAATAAGCAATGAGATGGCGGGGTTGTAACTCTGGTGACAAGATCAGCCCTGTTTCTATAGTTTTGAAATAATTATGGGCTAAATTAATTCAGTAAACTTTAGTTATACTCTGGACACTGTTGTAGAAGGAATAAACGATTCCTGTTTATTCCAGGATGTAAAGTGGTCTGAGTTTGGCTTTGAGGGACGAACCGGGAAGGAGAGCACTCTGTGGATTGGCACAGAAGGGGCTAACACGCCGTGCCATCTGGACACCTACGGCTGTAACCTGGTGCTGCAGGTTCAAGGACGGTAAGAAGGAACAAACGTAAACCCATCACAAAAAAAAAAAATATTACACAAGCTCAGCTCTTCAGCTATATCCCGAACTGGCCCCCCAAATTTTCCTTTTCCGGCTTTTGTTTTGGAGCTAGAGAGGCATAAATGCCAATTAATAAAAGGTAAAAATAAAAATAAGTTGTTATTAATGAATCAAATAATTAAACGGGCCAATTTTTTGAAAAAAAAAGATTTAATTATTACTCTAAAAATGAGTTGGAAAAACAAAAAAAAAAAAGGGCCAAAAACATTGTTTTAAAAGGAACAAAACCGCTGTGGGCGCGTTACTACGGCAAACTACATCAAATTCACATTGGACACAACCTGCATCAGTCAAAGAAATTAGCTTCATTATCTGCCCACCATGCATTCGACCTCTAGTGACCTTTAGGACAACCAGTAGCTACTTCTCTGGCACAGGAGTTGGTACCGGCGTGCTATAGTGAGTTTTAGGGTTGGCATTTTAAAACTTCTGGTTATTGACAATAACAGCAGTGTTGGTATCGGATACCAGATATTGACATCGGCTCAAACTTTCATATCGGTTCATTCGTGCTATTTTCAGTCGGTCAGTTATTGTTAAGGTAACGTTTACCTTTCTTTGAATAAAAGATCCCCTACTTTGAAAATAAAGTTTTTGAACCAAATACGGATGAAGGCATCTGAGAAATTAGGTCTTTTTTAAAGCTGAATTTAAAGGGTGTGTTTAAACCAATCCCTGCCATTTAAATCTGAAACAATGTCACGCTTAAATTTAACAGACAGGACCTGCAGCCGAGCAGGATTCCTCGTGTGTATTTCATCGCTGTTGGCGGGGAAAGTTTTCAGCCTCTTAAGCGCCCGACTCTTCCACAACGCTGAAGGTGAAGAGCACTCGGCGCGGTCCGTCCTCTGCCCTCTGGAAAGGATTTAATTTGTCCCTCTGCTCTCCAGAGGAGCAGCAAAGAGCAGACGACGAGGCGAGCCACAATAACGGGGCGGAGCGAGCCAAGAAATGAAAAGGAAAAGGTCTGCGTTATCTCGCTTTGGCGGCCTTTCAGGGAGCAACAGTTGTGTCTCACAGCTTGTAATTGGGTCTCGGGTTCTTTTATTCGGTATTGATCTCTGAAGGAATGAAATGCAGCTGCAGCAGTCTTTTGACTCTGCTGATCTATGAAAATACAACAGCGTTGATTGATATCATGACATTTGTCCTTCTGCTAGATCAGATCAACAGGAAATTTTAAAAAAAAAGCATTGGCAAAGTCAAATAGGTTTTAAACAAACAATAGAGGGAATTCAATTTAGGTTTTAGGTTAGAAAAGATTGTTTGGGTTTGCAGCTGTCAAATAAGGGCAGAGATGGAGTGTGGATTGGGTTTTTAGGAATTCAGCTTTCTTTTACTGCTTTTTCCTTTTTCTCTATGTGGCATGAATACCGTGAAACAGATTGGACTCGGATTAAAATGGCGTCACTTCTCTGCAGGAAACGCTGGCATCTGTTCCCCCCTGAGGACACGGCGAAGCTTTACCCGACCCGGATCCCCTACGAGGAGTCCAGCGTCTTCAGCCAGGTCCACGTTCTCCGTCCAGACCCGAGGAAGTTCCCGCAGTTCCAGGGGGCCAGGGCCCACACGGTGACTCTGGAGCCCGGGCAGGTCAGAGTGTGACAAGGTTAAAAATGCAACCTAATCTCAAAGATGACACTAGTTGATGAGTTTATTGATCCAGGACGCACAAAGAAAGGCTTGGATTGATTTATCTTCAAAGTTAATTAAAGACTCTTTTTCACCGTCAAATTAAAACTTTCTTACTTCCTTTTTCTTTCTTTGATTGATGAATCAATGGCCACTTTCTATGACAAAGTATTAACACGGTACATACGCCGTCGTAAAAAGTCCTTTTGTAACTTCTGGCCTGAACCAGAATGGAAAAAGTGAAGTTTTCCAAACTTTTATCCTTTTTTTTTAACAGATTAGAAAATGTATATTCTAGTAAGTTATCTAAACAGACGGAGTAATTCTCATACAGTTTTATAGCAAAAGTATTCACTCCCCTTAAAATATTTTCACACCAAAGCCTACTCAAAAAACACAGTGGGTTTATTGTGTTTATGTGACAGAGATGTGTCTTTGTGAAGGGGAAAGAAAGAGAAACATTCTTTATCAAAACCATGTAGGAAAAAAACATCCAAGAAGGTATTGAGATCATAACAATTGTTAATAAATTGTACCTTAACCTTACCTTCCTGCAGTCACAGCCGCTTTTTTTGTTTTGAAGCACATCTGTGAACGTCAGGATTTCAGGTTTTCACACCTGCTTTTAATTAGATCTGGACTTTGGGCCGTTCTGAAACATGGCTTGTTCTAAACGTTTCCATTGTAGCTCTGGCTGTGTGTTCATGGATCCTTTCCCTGTCGTCCGGTGCTCTCCTCTATTTTTCTCGTTGCAAAAAAAACCTCAAATTTTACAAAGTACTCTTGGTCTTGTTTCTAGTGCAAATATCTTATTACGCTTGAAGTAAAACAGACCCAGCTCACAAGTCACTTTTCAGCAAGATGCAGGAGCTTGTTTTAAATCAGTAATTCCTTAATATTGATGAGAAAGTGCTAGTCCCACTAGCTTATAACGAGACATTTTTCCCAAGTTATTAAAATGGAATTCAGAAAAAGAAAATTAACACAGAAAAAGTGGAAATTGGGGAAAAAATAAAAATAGAAATTTGAAAATAGTAAAACAGATTTCATTTCTCTGTGCACCTCTCCGCCGTATGAAATTACACTTTAGTTGTGGTTCTGCTTCACCTTTGGGTGATTTGCGATTTTATGTCAAGGAAAGTGAGATGATGAGGTTTGTAAAAGTAAACCTCGTCATCTCTTTGGACAATGTGTTTGGGTGGGGGAAATCAGGGTTAAGTCCAGGTCAGCAGGTCGAGTGACGATTGACTTAACTTCCCACTTCAGATAAAGATGAGCTCTAAATTACAGCAGAGCTGTGGTAAACTTTGGGGGTGGGGGCTAGGAGCATTAACGTTTCCTCTTTCTCACCGTACAGTTCCTTTTTTCCTTTACTTGCCCTCCTTCATCCTGTTTCTCATGTTTTTTACTCAGGAAACAGAGAAACCAGTCCTTAGTGTCTGCTCTTCTCTGGGCCTCCTCAACCTTTAGAAAAACCCGCCTACGTGTTGATGCGAGTCGATTCTTAGGCTGAAGTCATCGTTACCTGCTTAATTGAACATCTCTTCTGAGAAAGATGACCTAAGTATGTTTCATCAGAATCCCTGTCTTTCTTTTTTCTGGAAAAATATTATCAAGGTACATTTTTTTCCATAATCAAGTCCCGATTGAGTCTGTGCGGCATTCCTGACCTTTGCACCTTTAACCATCGATTTCATCGGCCTCCTTGCGTTTTCTGCTGCAGCTCACATAATAAGTAACCTTTGGTTCCTGCAGACAGCTTTTGGTCTGAGATTTGCTTTAGTCTACATTTAGAAATGACTTGTTGACATGGAAGCAAAGGCTGTTGGTCTCTATCTCTCCTGGACTGAAGTCGATAAACCTTCTGCGTAGTTTTTTTTTGTTGTTTTTGAGTCGCTTTATGAATGGATGGACCGCTAACCAACGAGGGTTCTGGTTTATGCTGCCATCTGCTGGATTATCTGCGCACTTAGTAGCTTTTTATCTTTGGAAAACAGAAGTTTAGAAACTAATTGCTGCCATTGAACTCTTGATAAATTAAATGTTTTTTCTCTCTCTCTTTCTTATCTCCTGTGACCAGGTGCTTTATGTCCCCAGGCACTGGTGGCACTATGTGGAGTCAATAGATCCCATCACCGTCAGCGTCAACTCCTGGATCGAGCTGGTACCGGCGCCCCGTCTCTCCTTCGTCCTGTGTTCTTCACCTAAAACTTTCCTGAAGCAACGCTCTGAATAGTCCAAGGCGCTCTGAGGTTTTTAAACTCCTGTGGAGTCTGGGAAAGTGAGAAATTTGATTTCATTGCTTTGTAAGTCCGTAGACGTGGGAAAAGAAGTTGATAGGACTGGAAAAATGCTGTCATTTTTTCTAATCAAATACCTGAGAAGTAACAGGGTTCCTGTGTGCAGTCTGGAAAACTCTGGAATTTTAATATTGATCGTGGAAAAATATTTGTTTTCCAAGACTTTGCTCCCCGTCACATGGTCTAAACGTTGTGTCCCGTCTTCTCTCACACGCTGCTGTGACCTTTCTTGTCTTTTCTTCCTTGCTTACTTCAGGCTGGGGGATTTGGCTTAAAAATCTAATCTTTATTTTTTTTTTCATACCAAATTTGATTTACGATTTTAATCATTTTTGGTTTTCTCACTTCCTTTCCATAAAAAGAAATTGCAAATGACAGAAAATATTGTCAAAAACAGACTTTTCTTTTAGTCATCCCTTCTCTGAGCTAACCTGAATTTTAGATTATAAATAATTAGAAGCTGTAAAACACACTTATCTAACAAGATGGCGGTCGTGAAACCTAAGAAGTGCTTTGGTGGGAAAAAGATCTAAATGAAAAAACTTTATCAATTGATCAAATCAATTTCATAATCCGAGTTGCTTCCGTCTTCATCTCCTTCTTTAGCAAATTGGTTTACAAATGGGGCAAAGTTGATTTATACTGCTTTTGCTTTATAATTAAAATCACTAGAAAACTGCTTATTATTTTTACTCAGATTATCTTAGTCTAATATACAATGTGTTTGATTGGAGGCATTTTATTGTGACAATGAAAACAGAAGCAAATTTCTAAGCATTTTCACAAACACGATAAAACTGCATTAAATGTCAAAATTCTAACAGATAAATTGAGATTTTGCTTACGTTTGTCTCTCTTGTTTCTGCACAGGAAGTGGATGACGCAGCCCGAGTCAGCGAAGCCGTGACCAGGACGGTTGTGTGTGCGCTGAAAAGTGCGCCGAGTGACGACAACGCTGACGCCTGGCTGAACCCGACCGAGGTAACGGATACATGCTGCCGTGAATCCAAGATAACATAAAAAACAAAGAAAGTGATGACAAACAAAATGAAAATCCAGTTTCCAAATACTGACATGTTTTTCTTTTTATTATTATTATTATTATTATTATTATTACCTTCACTAAAGATTGAAAAACATGAAATACCTAAATGTGCGGCAAGTTCTTTGAAAGCGGCAGCCATTTTAAATCAAACAGAAATAAAAATGTAAGACAGTATTATTCCCACCTAAACATCCTTATTTTCATCTAACTAAAAGAAATGCTATCAAAAAAATCACTATCTCTGGAGAAAGCAACTAATAGTTTTTAAGTCTCCATCCAGTCTGCAGTCAGATACAAAACATCCTCACCTTTATGGAAAGCTTTTGTCTTACCGTGGTCGCCCTCTAGTGGTCCTTTTCAGGGCTACCAGCCACATTTGGCTACTTTTTCTTTTTCTCTCTCTCGGTACCTCATGGAAATTCTGTTATCCCACCTCTAGAACATTCTTTAGTTTGTGTTTTTAAGCTGCACTGAGGCCACAGTGTGCATAGAGAGACCACAGCTCTGAAAATGGACGGCTGAACGTGCGTATTGTTATACAGTGAAGTTAAACAGATCAGCCAGAACAGCTGTATGAGAGAATCAGTTTTATTAATCTACGCTGACAGCAATAAAACCAGCTGACTTATAACATGTACGTTCCACGCAAGCTGCCAAAACGGCTCTTTTTATTGGGATTTTATATGAAACACTAACACAAAGTGGTGCAAAATTGTTTTTCTTTCTCTTTTTTTCTTTCCTTCCACTTCACAGAGGAAAATCTAAACCTGAAAAGCATGGCTACTTTTACCTCTGGATAAGATTCATTACAGCCAGTTGCATTCAGAAGTCACATAATTATAAATAACGTTTGCATGTGTGTAATGTAATCTAATTATATCCAGCTCCTGATGTGTGAATACAAATTCATGCCACACTTTTCAGATTTGTGTTTCTAGATGAAAGTAGGGCTGCATATAACGATTATTTTTAGCTAGTGGTTAGTCTATTGAAAATTCAAATGATTAATAGAATAAAAGAAATTGGCAAAGTCTGCAGATTTTTCATTTAACCACTTAAGCCTTTCTAGATAACTTTAGAAAGGAATGATGCGGATAAACAAATACTTCATTTTCTTTTTTAAGCAAGTTTAGGTTAACTTCTGCTTTCAGTACATTGTTCTTTCCCTTTGTTAATCTGTACACTCCTATTAACAATTATTTAATTACTAAATTAGTTCACAATTATTATTTTAATAATCGATTCATCACAACTAATTGTTTCAGTCATAGACAAAAGTTGAAAACACATAAAATTCCAATAAATATGACAAAACAGGGGGGGTGAATACTTTTGCAAGGCACTGCATCTGATTCCTTCCCAGAGTTAGAAGAGATGATTTGATTTCTTTCGTTTACTGTCGCTGGTGTAAAGCTTTTCCAAGTTTAAACATTTTCACACAACACCAAATAAAGTGTTTTGTGTGATTATTAGTTGAAATTCTGGCATGTTCTGAAGAAATGTAGGCCTATAGCAAACTAACAGATCTTTTTAAAAGCATTATGAAGTTTAAAACATTAAATATTTTTTTAAAAAATTGTAAATTTTCCAGGAAGAAAAGTTCTCCCATGAAGAAAACATGCAGTTTCTTAACCTGGCAGTGTCTGCTCAGAGAAAGACGGGCCTCTGCCACAGCAAGCCCAGTCCAGACCCGAGGGCCACGCAGCCTGCCAAACGGGACTCATGTGGACGACTGAAGCTCAGAGGAGACGGGGTCCGACTCCCGTTCGGGGAACATCTCATCCCCGTGAAGTGTCAGGACGACGAACCGGAGAAAACGGTTCCGGAGGACTCCTCTGGTGACGCTGCCGTCTCTCCTGGGAACGACGGCTCTGCTGGGAAAACACGCACATGTGGTGCTGATTTAACTCGATTTAGCTCATGCGATTTAGCGGCGGACCACGGGAATAATCAGGGACCTTCGCTGATCACCACTAACGACCTGTTGGACTGTCTGGTCCATCCCGACATCATCAGCCGTGTGACAGAGCTTCTCCTGGAACGGCACAGAGGCGGCCATCTTTAATCTTCGATCTTCGATCCTCACCTGCTACAGACGTGAGGCGCTCGGCGTCGAACATGGATCTCCAGCAGCAAGCTGCTCACTTCCTGCTGTTATGTGACACCTTTCATTTGTCCCCTCATTCTGCGGTCCTCGCGCTGCGGACTCCAAATTTGAGTAAACGCAATTATGTGGTGAGTCATGCCGGCGAGTGGCTCTGACATTTCCTCCCTGTGTCATCCAGAACATGCTAATCTGGTTTAGCTGCCCCGACAGAGGAAAAATGAGCACCTCGATCAAGTTAGAATGTTAATGCAACAAGTAATTCAGAATAATATTCCTCTGATGGAAGCATTTGTTCTCTCTGTGATGCTTTGTTGTCATTTAGTGACAAAAAAATTGGGCCTGAACCTCCATGACTTCCTGATCGTAATGGTTTCAGGATGTCTGAGAGCTGAATGTGGGGTTAGCGACTGAAACCGACCAAGATGTTTCAGACGTCTACATTAAAGGTGTAACATTCTTCTTATTTAATTGAATTTACTTGTTTGTTGCATAAAAGTCAATTTCTGTAAACTAGAATGTCATTGAAAAGTTCAGATATTACATCAGAACAATAATAAAGAAAAGGGTTTCTAAAACAGAAATGTTGTGCTATGGTTTACACCGTCATCGAAACCCTTCACAAGAACAAGCTGGCTTTTCATAAAAATCTGTATCTACTCGTACGTGGAAAGTTTAGTGGAAGGAAAAGCTGAATGGTACATTTTAGAGCACATCAGCTTTCCTCTGCTGACAAGCTTAGGGAAATACAGATTTAAATTTTTAATACAAGTAGGCACAAAAAAAAAAAAAAAAAAGACCAATGCCTGCCCTAATAACCATGGTGTCACTGTGATTGATTGGCCAGCAAATGTAACGCACCTAATAAACTAGGTGTGTTTGAAGAGTAACAGACCACTGCTGAAGCAGTCTGGGCTTCCTTAAAACCCCCATGGCACGCTGCACTGATGCAGTAATTTGTGTAAAAGGAATCTCATGAAAAGCGTTGAGTGTACATAATGTGTCGTTGAGAGGAATACCCTTCACTAGGTTGACTTTTTGTTTTAAAATGTCTTATTTTGGGTCTTTTCTACAATTCTAAAATTTTCAGAAACTCAATTGGCTGTAAGCTACAATTACACAGAAATAAACTGTTGAAACATACCAGTCTGTGTGGAATGCCTTAATTCTCCCTGTTGCTTGGGCACTTTTTCCTTCCTCTAAACTTTCTAAGAACAGCCTTGGGTTCAGCACGATGCAGCTAGCTAATTTAACAGTAACCGTTCAATCACTGTTCAAATACAGGTTCCGATTGAAC
>NW_015114219.1:226023-265590 GCF_001443285.1 Poecilia latipinna | reverse complement strand
CACACACACACCAATAACTCCCATTCATGTGTTTCCTAATTTTCAACCTATCATCCTCTCTGTTTAGCTTCTCTATTCACTGACAAGAAACAGGCAGTTAAATCAGCACATTGAACGAGAACAAACAGCCTGAGAGCCATGTGATTAATAAAGCAGGTAATGTAATTCACAAATAACTTGGTCCTCTGTCTAAACTAGTATATTAATTTGCTTATCAACCTCTTGGAGAAGCAGCTTTGCACTGCTGTATTACTTTTTGTTATCACAGCTGTAAATGTGTCGGCTCCATCCCCCTTATCGTCCAAAATTGGGACCGAACTTAATTTCCCGTCTTCCCTCTGAGGCTTGATAAAAATCAAAGTTTAGCGAATATTTCCTCCAGGCGAAGCCAACTTTTCAGCCATTTCTCATCCGAGCGCGGCGCGACGTGCAGCGGAGGACGGTGACTAATTCCATGAAAATTAATCAAGGGAGACTGGGTGGTTAGGACGGATGGATGGGGGTGCGGTGGTGGTGGAGGAGAAAGAGGGGTTGTTCCTGGATAATTCAAATTTTAATCTTATATTTAGAAGTGGCGATAACAAAAGTGAGGACTTATTTCTCTGATTGGAGACTGTAACGTGGCAGTGCTTAAATTGAAATCTCGATTTGCCTCGCTCCATTGTCGGTGCGGCTGCGCTGAGAGGAGCCGGGACGGGGCAGGAGGAGGGGGTGGGCAGACTTTGCTGCTGCATCAGCATGTGTGCAGTAATGTGATAGCGAGGCCTGGCCACACAAAGAAAACACAACCAGCCCTCTAACAACCGAGTAAGACCCTGGGAGGGGCACCGGGACGGAGGTTTGGGGGGGGTGTATTGAGAGAGGGCTGTCGGCTGGGCGGCTCAGCTTCAGTCATTATGCTGTCTTCAGGTGCTGCTGAAAATACTGTAATAAAAACATATGAGCAACATTTGATGCAGGAGGTTTGACCTTGAGAAGGAAATAAAACAGTCTGCTGGCAAATCCGAGGCCTTTTTTAATCTCTTTTACCGCCACACGTCCCCACTTTTTACCTTAGAATGCGCCCTGGAAGCGGTTCAAGCTGAAAATACGGATGTTTTGTTTTACTTCTTACACAAAAATCATAACTCAGAACTCGTAATAAAAAGCATATCTTCTCTCTTTTTCTTCTAAGCCAAAGGAACTTTGTTTCTGTTCTCCTCTAGCTTCTTTGGAAAAAAAACAAAACTTTTTTATGCAGAGCACTTGAAGGTAGCACTGCCCTCCTTAAAGCTTAACTTGCCCCACTTTCAACTGAGGTACAGGCATAATTTTGGAAGTGACGTGGGTGGCAAATGAAGACAAGGTTTTCAAGCTGCCTTAATTCACTCAGCATGAAAGAACAAACAGTCCCTGGGACTCTTTCCCTGCTTGGGGTTAGTTGGAGGCTAGTTTCAACGTTTTAACTGTGTGGTAGATTAATGAACAAAGGTTTGTGTGTTGAAATCCAGCTGCAAATAGGGTGTGCACTTAAATAGAAATGTCTACAAATCACTGCACTTAATATGACTCACTGCTAAAAGAAACAAGCAGACAGAAAGCACCTAAATCTAGCAGATAACAGTTTTATGCAGCTGTTCAGAAACAATAGCTACTTATTAGGTACCAATGATGTACATGTGGGAGATTTACAAGCTCTTTATTGGGTACTTATAGCCTGGTCTTTGCCTTACTACGCAAATTGACTTGATTCTCATCTGTTTATTGCTCCGTCTGGGGTTTCTCCCACAGAGATGGGTTTCCCCCTGTAGAATTTCAAACAGGCAAATCAGCAAAGAGAAGATGGAGTTGTGAATGACGTCGGTGGTCTTCCTATATAGGGTTGTAGTTCGTCAAAGGCAGCGGAGCAAGTGAGCAAAGTCATTCTGTCTGTTTTGGCCACTCTTCCAAATATTGAGCAATTAAGTTCGGAGCAAGAAGAATTTTAAGACATTTTATAGCTGGGAAAGGGGTCATGGCCCACGGGGTTGTTTACAGCACACACGATTTCCGGTATGCTGCGTTGAGCTGGAGGATTACGTACGTCACGGCCAAGCATTAGCAATTGAGTAAATTCAGATTTACGCAGTTGCTTTAAAGTTTAAAAGTTGAACAGAGTCCACCAGCAAGCAACTGTTTCTCAATAGCTGAGGGTCCAGACCCCTGTACAAAGCAAAGTGTAGAACAAGGGGCTGGTTTTCACCAGGCTAGATATCTATGGGATACTTTCAGGGTAACTACTTACAGGGTGCATATGGCTACCTACAAGTCCCTATAGTGCTTATAGGGTAGATATGAGAAACTTACAAAGTATATATGTGTGACATCAGGTATTTACCAGTACCTGTGCTTACAGAGTAGCTATGAGATACTTACAGGGTATGTACATGTACTTTAGGTACCTATGGGGGAACTGTGGGGGAACTTGCAGAGTACATATAGGGTATAACAGGTACCTACGGGAAACTTATTGAGTATCAGTGGAATACTTTTCCATGTCAGTGGGTATGTATCCCTAAATATGTCACTCATTTAGGGATACTTAGGGGAAAACCAATGGCGAACCAACAACATGCCTACCAATGAGATTATACGGTACCTATAGGGGTATCTATCAGGTTCTTAGAGGTCATGAACAGGGTAGTCAAAGTCATTCATATGTCAATCCATTGAATACTAAAGAATATATATTTTGGAAATACTAATTTTCTATAAACCAGTAGAAGCTCCACCAATTCCATATTATTGAGTTGACACAGCAGGGCTGCAGAGACCCAGACAAAAAGTATCACTTCTCTGTCAAATAAATAGCAATATATATTAAATACTATACTAAGTTTTAATTTTCAACAACAGTCGTAATTTAAAAAGTTGAGAATGTCGTTTTGTTTTTTTACGAAAATGTTGAATTTGTTTTTTAAGACCCAGACTTAATTTGTAAGAAGCTGACGAGAAGTTATTGGAACTGTTGGCAACCCACTGTGACGACTGTAGTTGCTCACCACAGAAAATTCGATCCAACGGTCAGAAATGCAGAAATTAAATGGGACTGCTGATGAATACATTTGCATGAATGAAACCCTTGTTTAGACAGTTATTTGAAAATATAAAAGCTGCTCTCCAATTACTTGTTTTACTGAATCCAATACCTTCTATACCTTCAACGAGGACCTACAGACACACCTTTCATTAAGATTTTTTCTTTTCTTTTTTTTCCCCTAAATGCCCGGTAATTCTAATAAACCACCCTAAATGTAGATAATGATACAGCTTAGCTGCTAAGTTGAGCAGTTAAGTTCTCCATAGATACCAGGCTGAATAATGATTGGCTGCCAACTTCACAAAGAAGGAGTTTGCTGGCAGTGCCTGAGTAGAAATCTGTCTTTTATCCAGGACATTCGTTTTGAAAAGAAAACCGGGCTTTACAAAAATAACAGCGCAAAAACATTAAACTTGTCATCTAACTGCTCAAAATGTACTTCATTTATCTGTCAGCAGTCATCTCTTGATCACTGTCGGTGCTCCTTTGGCATGGTGACTGCAAAAACATTGACTTTCACACGAGGACGTGACGATCCAGTGTCCTTCATGCCACCAGGGTACAACCTTACCGCCAGTGATGACGTCTCATTCCCAGTTTGAATACTGCCTGCAGTGTCCCTGAGGAAGCACAAAGAGTGCTTTTGTGACCGGAGCCACTTATGTCCCAAAGACACAGAGTTCAGGAGACAGTACGGGGCGGTGGTGCGGTGTCACCGAGACCTTGTGAGGGCTGGGGGGGTTGAGTTTTGCCCTACTTTTGGCATGTGTTCGGTTTCAGTTTGAAAAGAAAGCCGGGCTTTGCAAAACTAACAAAGCAAATTAAACATTAAAAACCTGCCAGCACTGCCCTCCAAATTAGTACAACCACCGAAAACAACAAAATGACACGCACACAAATAAGGGAGTTGGATACTTGCAGCTTAATAAGCTCAAACTCCTAGTTTTTTTTTTTTTTTTTTTTGCAAGCAGAGGATGAGGACAACTTTTGAAGTAAACCACCTGTCCACAGCTTAACGTAACAAGGCTGTTGAATTTAAAGACGCATTTCAGGACCAAATAAAACGGTAATGTGAGAAGTGCACAGGCAGATCATCAAACCATCTAACAAGCCGAGTCAGACTAAAGTGGAAGATGATTGGGCGCGAGGGGACCGCTGACCAGTAAGACGAATTGCCTGCCTAAACTAATGGAGTGCTTTCTTAATGTTTCAAGAAGAAAACAAGCTGTTTCACTTTGTTTCAGTCTTAAAGCACCTTTTAAGTGCAGTAGCTGGTACATGCGGTCATTACATCGTTGCCAAAGGAGCTTTACAGCCCTGTGTAATGTGCGCTGCCAGGTAAAAACATGCCATCCCACTCTTCAACAGGTTTCTAGTCCTGCAATTGCAAACATTGATGTATTTCATGCAGTGGACCTAAACAGTGAGGCTGAAGGAACATTATTCGGTTTTATTCATTTGTTTCTTTTACAAATAAAAATATTACAGCATGGTTGTTTTAGTCTACCTCAGTCAGTGCTTCGTTCCCTGCAGTTGTAACTAAGTTTGTTGAAGCATGTCTGTTAGCCTGGTCTAAACCAACTCCTTGCTCTACCCTTGGCTTCATACAGAAGGTCTAGATTCTCAGCTGTCTCCTGGAAGCGTGGAGTCTGTTGAAGTTTTGAACATCTGCATCTGATTTTGACCAATCACCAACGATTGGGCCATGACGTTTACAGGAAGGAAGTGACGCTATGAAGCCAAACAACCTTCGAGCCGAACTACATCTATGGCGGCAATAAGACGTCTTAAACATTCCTCTTGCTCTGACTTTAATTACTCAACATTTGGATGCGTGGCCACTTCGCTCACTTCCTCTTCTGCCGTTGCTAAGCTTCAACAATAAGCTGACTATTATTCTAAAGCAGAAATTTGATGTCATCTGAAGGGAGATGAGAATAAAGGGGATTACTCTGGGATGGCAATAGCCAGGCTAGCTTTAAAAACTCTTGCTCTTTCTGAAACTTTGCCTCCAGGAATTCAACACATCGCTTTAACAACGTTTTTACCAGAGTTTCACTGAGAACTAGCTCTTATGATGAGCTCAGTAGATGTGCAGTTCCACCAGGTGTTTGCTAATTGCTGCTGGCTAGTCTGAAGGAGCCGAGTGGAGGAGGGCTGCTCTGTGAGGAGGAAATTCTGAAGTTTGGAAAGTGGAACTAGGTCCACCCAGCCGTTTTTGCACAACTGAATGGTTGCCATGGGGATTATTTTTTTTTTTTAAAGCATGCATGAAAGAATCAAGGCAAGACTCCGGGTTTGCCTTTGATGACAAACCCGAAGTCTTGATGATTCATAAAGTGAATCTCCACTGAGATTCACTTTATGAATCTCAATAGATTCATAAAGTGAATCTATTGATGACATGTGAATCTCAAAAGAGTAAGTTTTACATAATATTTCCCCTTTAAAATAGTGAAGAAGTACACCACAATTTACATTTCTAAGAACAAAAATATCTTTTTTATTTTACAAAGATTTTGGGCCTTAATTAACATTAATTAGACAGGAAATGGGCGGAGAGCAACAGACGGCTGGGTTCAGAACTGAGCCTTCGTGTGTGTGGGGCGTCTGTTCTGCTGCTGCTCCCCTGGCTGCACCGTTAACCACACTTTCTGCTTCCACTTCAATTTCAAGTACGACCACAAAGATACCTTGACTTTTACTCTGATGCAGACCTGGGCACACCCATCTAATAAATTGGAAAATATTTTGATTGAGTGACCCACATCCTGTTATTACTGAGAATATGCCAAAAGATTTTCAAGAAGATGGAGGAAAAACTGTTGTACAGGAATACATACACTTGATTATAGTTTTTTTTTTTTTTAAACTTGGGAATCATAGTTAAATGGGCTTATACCATGATTTCAGATTCTTATTTTATCAGAGTTATGCTTTACTTCACTAATTTGTCTCATTAAAATCCCAATAAATACACTGAAGTCGCAGCATGACGTGTGAAAATATTCACACTTTTACAAGTGGCTGGATCTCACCACCGTTTATCATTTCTCTGCTTCAAACTCTTGTTTTTGGTGTATTCATTAAACGCTCTGTGTTGCTGTACTTATCAAGTGAAACGCAGAAAGCTCTAATATTCAGTGGATTAGGACGTGATATTGACTGAAGGCTCCAGCTGCAGCAGGCCTGTGGGGTGGGGGTGGGTGGTCAGGCCGGAGCAGATGTGTGTTTAGGCTGGCGAGGAAAAGTAAAAACGAAGGAGCGGAGAGAAACTCTCGCCCTCAAGGCCGCGCTGCTTTCATTAAAACACTTCCTGGTCCTGAACTCAAATCCCCACTCAGTCGCTCCCCGGGGTGGCAGCCGCCGACTCGGGATTGAGTTCGCCCGCGTGATTGGAGCGTATTGAGCTGGTGTTTTTTTTTCTTTCTTTAAAAAAAAGAAAAAGAAAAGCAGAAAGATATATTGTAGCTCAGTGAACAGAGCGGTGGATAACGCTGCGTGTGGAGGGAATCGGTGGTGATATAACGGCTCCATGTGACTCTTCGTCAGCTCTTTTTTCTCTCTCCTTGTCTCACATACACATTTGTAAACTGTTTACAGACAAGCACACGCGGAGCTCTGCTAGGCTGTCTGACAAACTCTGGTGGGATCAGGTGGAGATGAGAACAGAGCATGCGACTCTCCGCTGGTAACCCAAATATGAAACACACACACACACACACACACTGGGTGCTTTGTTACACGGTTCAAATTTGGTTCAAAATGCGACACAGTCGCACACAAAATACACACCCGTGTGTTGTGCTTGTCTGTGCCTTGATCCAGTTAGGCAGGGGGAGAAAAAAGTCAAAAAAAAAAAAAAGGGACCTTTTGAAATGTGAGACTCGTTTCCATCAGCAGCCCCTGTGTTCCCTCGGCTGCCAGGCCAGGAGCACAGCGGCAGCAGAAGGAACACGGGCCTCTGTTGTCTCAGCCGCAGCCCTCCAGATAGGTTTTGAAACCCCGTCTCCCGGCGGATGCAGCGGGATAGAGGTCTTGTTGTGCCGAGGAGCATGTGAACACACTGCTGACACAAGCGTGGTTCGCAATGTGACTTTTTTTTTTATTTTTTTACTGTAACAAGGTTCGCCTTTTGTTTTTTTTCTCTGTCAGAAAGGTCCACATTGCATGACTGCAAGCATCCGTTTGCGTCACGTTAACAGGACTAACTGATGTCGTGTGTTCAGGTGCACTTTAAAGCTTTTCTCCCCCCATCCAGCTCAATCTTAAAAGGGGCAGTATTACATGTTTTCCAGAGCCATTTTGTAGCATAATCAAGTAAATATGTTAACTTAAATTGTTCATGCTTAAAGGAAATTTGACCTGGTAATTTAACACCTTGAAATTGGGCCTCTGTCTCTTTAAGAAACTCCTGCTCTTTCTGAAACTCCATCTTCAGGAAGTTATCACATAATGGCTCCTCTATTCAACAATGTTTTGACTAGCGTTTCACTGAGAAGTAGCTCCTATGATGAGCTTAGATGATGCTCAGTTTAACCAGGTGTTTGCTAATAGCTGCTGACTAGTCTGAAGGAGCTGATTAGGGCAGTTGTGGGACAGGGCTGCTTTGTGCGGCAGAAACTTGGAAGCTTGCAAACCGTCTCTAAGGCAGCACTGCGTCCAACGAGGCGTTTTGAACAGCTGAATGGTTGCCATGGAGATTAAAGGATTTCTCAAATATGCATGAAAGAATCAAGGCAACACTCCATGTTTGTTTTTGATGAAGGAATAACATTATAACATGATACAAAGCTCTGATAAGTTGATTTCACATGATGCTGGCCCTTTAAATGTCTTTCAAAACCTAATCTCAAATCACAACCTCTCAAAACAATTTTCTCCCCAACCAAACACCATTCTGGCTTCTTCTGCTCTATTCTGTCTTATTGTTTTACACACTTTGCAGCGTGTCCTTGCGCATGTCATCCTTTCAGAAAACAACATTCTTTTCCAGTAATTATGTCGTCTCTCAAAGTTGCCTGAATGTATTTAAACAAGGACAGGAGCTTTTTACCTGCAAATGTTTCTCATTTTTATATTTTAATTTTTTTTTCTCAACAAAGATAGGAATTAAAATGGAACTATGCTTATTTAAGAAATAAACACCCTGGGGAATTTCAATTATGTAACCAGTGAGGGTTGATGATGTTAAGGCTCTCTTTCTTACTGATGAATGTCACCGTTACAAACCACATCAGAACTATTTGAGTTTAGTATTTGTGTTTAATTATCTACTAAATTTGAATGGGGTTTCAAAAACAGTCACTTCATTGATTTTGTTTTTTAACTGGCTTGATATTCAGCAGAATATTCCTGAAACATCAGATAATAAATTGCTGATTAATCCTTTTTGATGACAGATCAGTGTATGTTCTATT
Source organism: Poecilia latipinna (assembly GCF_001443285.1). Taxonomy (NCBI): domain Eukaryota; kingdom Metazoa; phylum Chordata; class Actinopteri; order Cyprinodontiformes; family Poeciliidae; genus Poecilia; species Poecilia latipinna. The sequence goes on along the minus strand of NW_015114219.1, from coordinate 257,112 downwards.
CAACATGATCACCAACTTGTTACACTATTGCATGTTTAAGTCATGGGGTGGCTTACTTTCTGTTGCTGGTGTTGATGCTCAGTTCATGTTACTAATTAAATGTGACTGCAATCAAATTTAAGTTGGAACACAGCAACTCCGTGTCCATAGGGGAACAGCATTTTAGGAAATCCGAAATGTGTTTTTTTCTTTTTTTTTTCCACACAAGTTTGAGTGGCAATTTTGCCCTCGCGTATTCACGTGCACAGCAAAACGACTCTTGTGAAAAAGCTAATGTCGTAGCCCAAGCATAGAATGTTGTGAATGTTCAGTCTAGTTAGCATGGCCAAATGACGGCAGATAAACGGTTTTCCTGTAACCTTACATTCTTTCTCCATCCTCAGCACATTTAGCAGTGAGTACATGTGATTAACAGCACTAAGACCCTCCCCCTGGCTCTGATTGGTTGTTTTTTTTGCATCCTACAGCAGTAGTAGTTCAGGGAGGAGGTGAAAGAGATCGATCTTTTCACAGATTATCTCTCTCATATTAAACTGTCATGAGAGATAGTGACAGTTTTAACAAATATGTAAAAAACATTCTTTGTAAAAGTTACATACTGCGGCTTTAAGGTACTGTGACAATTTGCCTGTTGTTGCCTCCAGACACCATAACAACAAAACGGTTATATATGCAACTATTAATTCCGGGGGGAATTTGCAAAGTGTGGACGTGTCATTTTGCTGTTAGTTGTGTTAATTCTTATCATCTGCACCACTTACGTAAAAGTAAATACAATATGACCCTTCAGCTGAAAACCTGTGAAAAGAAACACTGAAATGCTTCTGTTTAAAGTGACTGTAAAATATGACACACTTCTCACCACGTAGTTTCAACACATTTATCATCATTCTGAATAAACATACTCTGTTTAAATGTCTATGTATGTTAAATGTCTTTGTTGCTGCCTTTAGTTAAACAGAACATTTAATAAAATTGCTATGTTTTTTCCTGTTTTATTCTGAAGAACATAGCTGACGCGGATTAGCCTGTTGGTGGCAACTGAATACAAAATGGCTGCATTCCTTGTAAACCCACGAATAGAGTCTTAACCTATAGAGATGCGACTAAGACGACAATTTCTACAAGATTACAATGTTTTATTTAGTGAAGTACACACCTGGGTTGTGGTGACATGTTTTCGACCCCATGCTCTTCATGGTGGTATTGGCACACTGTGACGGTGGAGTCTGATCGCAGCGCGATTTGCGGCCCACATGATGAAGCTTTGAGATGAGATTAAGACATGTGGGCGATGTCTTCCGTAAATGTGACTTTGCTAAAAACATTACATTCCAGAGGAATGTTTTATCAAAGATAAATCGCACCTTATTTACTGGAAACCTGCAGATTTTTTACCCTGCTTGACATGGTTCAAGTATGGCGTTTAAAAAAAGAAAAAAGAAAAAAAAAAGCAATCATAAAGTTGTCAAACGTCTTTTTTTCTATGATGTGGAATGCGTCACTTTACTTTTCAAACAAATCAGTACGCAGTTGATATGTTTTCTGTAAAGCGTTGTGTCAACATAATTTTGCTCACTGGGAAACGACGTTTAAGAAAGAGAGGGACAAATAAAACAACTGTAGAGTTGCCATACATCATCTGAGGAGACCAAGAAAAACTAAATGGACACATTAAGGTCTTTAAAGAAGAAAAACAGCAACTGCTGTGAAGCCAGAGAGAATCTGCAGCAATTACCAGCTATTGCTTGGAACTGAACAACAAAACACCACAATGCCAGGTGTGAATGGGTGACATAATGAGCATTCAGTGTGAAATTAAACATAACAGTAAGTATATTCAGACCTGATGGAGGGAAGCTGACAAATAATACCGGGGGCCACCGTGAAGTGGGGCTCCGTCAGATGAAAGCTGAGATGCAGTTTATAGGGCTGGAGCCTGAAATGGACTAAAATAACGAATGGGCTTGATTTAAGTAGCGACCAGGTTGCATCACCCTCAGGCCAAGTTTGTGTTTTTGTCTTACTGGGCAGGAAGAGAAAATCTTTTTTTATTTTCCCAAACATTTCTCCTCAAAACTGACTCTTTGACTAAACTGGATGAGGTGTATAGATCAGACTCAGTTGAGTGAAGTTCATCCACTTTTTGTTCACTTCCGATACCAATACAGATACCTGAGGTTTAGTATCGGCCGATATCGATCTGATACACAAAAACCTTATTGAAACACACACACATTGACCTGAAATGTTTTGTTTTTTAAACACAGAAAGAAATGTACTGAATTACATATTTATTTGGTAACTACATTGGTACAGCACACTTAAATACACTAAAAGCTTCACAAATAAACTGTAACAAACTAGGCCGCTTGCAATAAACAACAAATCAACTAATTGCATAATAAATTAAAAGAAACTCAATAATTTCCATTTGCTTGATTTATCATTTTTCTCCTTTTTCTCTCGTTTTACCAAAAAACTGAATGATAAAAGTCTTCAGTCTGGTGTTTTGGTCTCAGCTATCCGTTTTTTGAAAGATAATTTTCTTTAGAGAGACTTCGTAATTCATGTTATTTGTTGTTCTGTTGTTTCCTTTATTTATTCTGGATATTCCAGATATCTTCCAGTTTCAGTGTTTAAATGTTCATTAGAAGTTTAAGTTGATATTTCAGAATGCTCTTACATTTTTATGCCATTTTTACTATTATATTACTTGAAAATTGTTCTAAAATAATGCTATTGTTTATCGCAATAAGTTCTGGGACAATTTATCATCCATCAAAATTTGTCATTCTGACAGACCTACAACAAACCTTTCAAATGGTTCAGAAAGTGCAATTAGCAATTCCAAGCATAATGTAAAACAAATACTGAAGAATGACGTCGCTCAGATCACAAGACGTAGAACTAGCCTGAATAGATCTGCCCTTATAGATCAGGCACGTAGTCACGATACCCAGTTTACTGTCTTTCTCAATATTGGCACTGATACAGAGATCTATATCGAATCGGTGCATCTCTTGTCTCTACTGTTCAAAATTTACTCAGTTTTGTACATAATGCTGATTTATTTTTTTATATCCTTGTCCTTGCTGATATGTTTGTACATTAAAATCCTTTTTTTATCCTGTGTAAAATCTGAGCGCCACGGTTTAGCTAAAGGACGCCGATTAGTCCAGTATGACTGATATCCTACTATCACTGCTGAACTCGATCTCACGTTCATTAGGTTCTCTTGAACCGAATGAACTAAGGAGGACTGCATACATTTAGGAGTGTGCACACTCACTTATCCTGGTTTCAGCTCTTTCATAGATTTTTCCCTTTAACAGATTGGTTTCGTTTACAGGTCTACACATCACATATAACGGTAGAGAAAGTTCTGAAATAATTAATCTCATTACATCTTAGAAACAGGGATTTGCTGACTATATCTGTACTTAGAAAAGCAGTTTAACTTGGTGCTTTGATTAACTAAGTTTCCAATTCATGGTCTATTAGCATATCTTTATGTATTTGCACACCACCCTGCACTCTTGCGTGTATTCCTCATCCTTTGCTCTCTGAGCATCTGTCTCATCTTGAGGGCTTCGTGAGCCCTCTGGAGGTTTTCAGATCTATTTAATGCACCACAGCTACCAAACTCCCCCACTCCCACCCCCACTCATCAGCTGCAGAGTTCTCAGGCATAAACAGGAACCCCTCGGAGTTGCTAAGTATGTAAAGCATACTTAGCAACTCGGTCCGTGCTCAATGGTAAGTATCCCTACTAGATTGCGTAGGGACCGTCCACGTCTCTGCAACACGAGACATTGTGTATGTACGAGTCTTACGAGCACGGACTTGAGATGAAAGACACTGTGCCAAGACACATAGAGAGAGAGAGAAAGAGGGAAAAACTGGTTAAAAAGATAGAAGCTGAGAAAAAAGGATGCAAATGACCAAGTCAGGACTGTGGGAAATTGACTGGAATTGGTTCTTTGCAGGAGCGCGCGAGGAAGAGTCGTCTTTGTGTGAGCAGTTCAAAGCCGGACGTGTCTCAGCCGTAACGCCTTCAGATGCGGCGCCTCGCAGAAGAATTCACGCCACTTGAACTTTTTTTTCAGCATTTCATCTCGCCATGGATACAAGTTTTAGATTATTCGAATCTGATTTGGTGCGATGGATTGGGAATGGAATGAAACACATTGAAATTCTGTTCCAGCCACAAATGTCAGTGTGCTATGTTGAGATGTTATGTGACAGTCAAACACAAGGTGGCAGAAAAAGGATTTGTGGTTTTAAAAAGATTTCACGCAGAAAAATCTGAGAAGGGTTGTGTGCATTTCATTTTAGCCTATCTGTACTTTGGTACCCCCCAAAAAAACTACTGTAGCCAAAAGCCTTCATGAGAAAAGGTAAAAGTCCATCTATGTCGAAATGAATCTCAGTATAAATCCAGCTGCTCTTTTCTGCACGTCAAAGACTAAAGGTGCATTCACACCAACCCTCTTTAGTCCGCTTTAATCGAGCTCTAGTTTGCTTATAAATTTTGGTTTGTTTGGGGAGGCGTGAACGCGCCATCGAACTCTAATGCGGAACAAAAAAGCGAACTCTGTTCAGCCTCCAAACCTCGGCCTCTGTTCGGTTGACATGAACTTTGGTGTGGTTGTATGCGTATGTGAACGACAAGCTCCAATAACAGGAAGTGGACTACAGCGCAGGACATTCAGCGTAAATACTACCAAAACAAACTCTAGTGTCTAGCATTAGCGGGAAACATGGTTCATTTTCTTTTGTCAAAGACAAAGGAGAAATCCTACAACCACTAAAACCTGACGCCACTGCATTTGGCTGATGTCTTCCTCAGAGGTTTACATGTCGTTTCCTTCAGTGGTTCTTGTTGCAGCGCCACCGCAGGCGAGGAGGGGAACAAGTTTCTCCAAGGGTGTGCAGTGTAGAAGCAAACCAGCTGAAAGTGTAACAAATATAGCAATTTTTGTCCCAAAGTGAAGCAAGAATACCAGAGTATCAGGTGTGAAAACATCCCAAGGAGCACAGCAGGTCTGAAAGAAAGTTGTAGAGAAGTTTAAGGCAGGTTTAGATTGTAAAGTAGCATCTCAACCTTCATAGAGCTCTGTTCAGCACATCTAAAAACCTACCGTGGTTCTTCCTGTTTACTGACAGAGTGGGCAATGAGGGTAATAAGAAGAAAATCAGTCATAATTGTATTCCACTTTGTGTTTTGATCCTTAACATTAAATTCCAATAAAAGTATATTTATGTTTTTGGTTGTTATGTGGCAAAATGTGGAAAAGTTCATGGCGTATGAATACTTCTGTAAGCCACCGTGTGTGTGGTCAGACTGGACTTCTCCATCCAACTCATCAATGCTCCAGGAACAAATTAATTCTCTAGATGTGCAAACCCCAAAAGCTATGCAGCTCTTATTGCAAAAGTAATTCAGCCTCTAGGGGGCTGAATATGAATGCATGCTATATTTTTCAGATTTTTATTCGAGGAAAAATTTTGGAAAAAAAGTGAAAATGTTTCTAATTTTGTCTTACTTTTTGGAGGGGATAATCTTACAAAACTGTAACAGAAACACAAAGGTTAGTGCTAGTAACTTGAAAAGCTGCTGGAAAAAAAACAGTAAATAAAGGAGTGTTTCAAATGCCACCGGATCAAAGAGACAGCGATGGCCGCCGGAAAAAGACGACGTCAGATGGGAGACTTATCAGCTTGTCCTCCACCTGTTCTGCTTCACCCGAGGGAGCGCAGCCAGATAGAAACAGCACCGTTAGATACGGAGGGAGAGCAAAACATGCCTGTGTGAAGAGGGGAAGAGAGAGAGGAGGGAAAAATAAAAACTTATGTGGTCTGGAGAGTGAGACGGAGCAGGAGACGTCGAAAGGGAAAAAAAATAGATAACTGCTAACCGGGAGGAGAGGTCTCGGATAAAAAAAAAGATGAAAAAAGGAAATAGAAAACTATCTTAGGAAATGGAAAGAAGGCTAGAAGAGGAGATAGAGAGGGAAAGAAAGCTCAAGAGGCAGAGAATAAGGTCGCATGAGCTGAAAGATAGCGACCGTGTGAGACGTGGAGAGCGAGAGGAGGCTGGGTGGCAGGCAGACGGAGCAGTGGATGTCTCAGGCCATTTCCTGTGATGATAGCCACAGGCTTCAATTCCTGCAGGTCCAACCACACACCTACTGAACCTCTCCTCTGCCACCCTATCATACACACACATACACACACTGACACAAACTCGGTTGTTTGTTTGGAGCCTCGCAATTTGATTTCAAGACGTTAACCTCTGTCCGGCTACAGTAAAAACCGATACAATGGAGTCCAGGAAGAAAAAGAACACATGTTGCTCTGGCCAGCGAGAAGAACGGCGGCCCGCTTGAAAATAATTACATCTCATTTTATTCATTGTCACCGAATTACCCGCTTGAGCGGCCGCGCACAATGGCACCTTGAGATGCGGCGCTGGAACTCTCCGACATCTGTGCGTGGATGTTGCCGTATATACACGCATGTTCTCGTAAAAGAGACTTGACCGACTTTGTGTGAGGCGATGTAGCAAATAGGTTTGATCTTTCCCAAGAGAAACGTTTCAGACTGAGAAATCTTTGGAATCAGTCCAGCGTACAGCAGGGAAGCTAAAGCTGCAATCTTAGAGCAATCATCCTCGTCTAACCAAACCCCTTACATTTGCTGTTCACACATGCAGACTGTTACGTTAATGGTAGTAAACACGGAAAATGGCCTCCAACAGAGAGCACTTTGCTGTTTTCTCACAAGGACAACCTAATCAACAACTTATTCGTCTACAAAGCTGTAGCACCGGGTAATAGAAAAATCAATAAATGACATGTGGCTAAAAGCTGACACTGTATACATATATGTCTGCCCACACCGAATGAAGAGAGCGATAGCTTTAAGTTGATTTTAGCATACTCCTCTGAGTCCTGGTGGCGAAGCGCGCAGACTGGCAGAGCCGGATTTTTGTGTCCAGTAATTATTTCCAGAGTGAAGCTTACTCTTATCACTGGACAGACAGACATTTTTTTTCTACCCCTCCTCCCAAAGTCTGGCACCAACAGGTGCCAGTTTTGCAGGAGTCTTTCACAGAAAGTTTCCCTCCTCTGCTGGCAGCAGAGCAGCAGTGGAAGCTAAGCCGTTTCCCCAGGTGACAGCAGACTCTTCATTTCTTCTGCTTCATTTCTCCATAAAAAAAAAAAAACAAACATATTAACTGTTTTCTTTTTTTTTTCTTTTACCCCACCTGTAAATTACACTTATGTTAAAAAGGACCAAACATTGCTGGGATGATTTAAGTTCATATTTATTTTCATTCATAACGAGACGTGCTTCCCATGTTCAAAGTGAGATAATTTGCTAATGGAACTTGTACTTTCTGTCTTAAAACAAGCTCATTTCTCTTTAAGTTAGTTTTGTCTTATTTCAAACATACTGAGATAGTTGGACAAGAAAATAGACCAAAAACACTCAGTGAGACTTTGTGTTATTGCAGCGTTTCTACTTTTGCTTTCTTTTAAAATCTCAGAATGATGCATTTTTAAATACAAAGCGGTTTTGTGGAGCAACGCTTCCTTCTGTTTTGCGCATAGAGATCCTGTACGTGAAGCCGTTTGTTCAGACTCTTGGAGGCTATCCGACTGGAGACGAGAAGAAGATATAGCGGTAAATATTTAATGCTATCCATGTGCTATTGTTGCCCTGCATTAGACTCCAGGCACACATGAAACCTGGCAGTTATGAAGCACGGTTGCACAGCGGCGGAGAATAAGGGGACAGTAAAAGTACGGAGGGGGATAAATCTGGAAAACTGGTCTTTTGCTCTCGGTTCAGATTTATTTTGTTTGTCAGGCAGAGGAGTGATTGTTCAATAAAGTGTGCAATAAAAAAGTGAGGAAAGACTCGAGGAACTTATGATTACAGCTCGGGAAGCTCTCTGGAGAGATTTGTTAGACGCAACCGTGTAATTTTGATGTCTGACATTATTGGGTAAATGTGACAGATCGGCTACATGTGAAAACTTCTATCGGGCATAATTCTGCGCCAAGAGCCTTGCTAAAGTTCACGAAAGACGATTTGAAGAGGCTCGCTTAAAGGTTGAATCCGTCATGTTTTTAAGCAATGAAACACGACAGATTTTTACGTATTGATCTACAGATTGGTTCCATTTGTGCCGCTGCTGTGGAGGCAGATAACCTGAAACGGTAACAAGCGAAAACAATTTGTACTTATTTCTCCTCCCAGCGGCATGAACTACACGAGCAACTTGTTTTATTAGCATCAGGATTGAGCTAGTCTGCCTATATAACTCTGGACTTAACTACAAACAGCAGCAGGCACATCTGTAACCACTGTAAGTCGTGTTAGACTGCAGCGTTGGTGCAGGAGAACATGTTATGTTTTTTTTCTTATTTAGAAAGTTTTTTTTTTTTTTCTTGATTCAGAAACTGCAAGTGTTGCTGCAGCCTTCAGAGAAAACTGAAATAAAATGTAAACAGACCAACTCGTCCATTTACAGAAGGACTGTCAACTCATTTTTTATTTTGGACCTGTCAAAAATCAGAATGTTCTTAAAGGCAAGGTTGTGCCAGAAGATATTCATAAAGCCCATTAAGCTGTTAAAATATCATGAAATAGCTGTTTGTCTCAGGAGTCAGTAAATGTTTCTTAAAATTAAATAATGAACATCTTTTCAAACTGATCAGACTGTCCAGAATTTCTTGATTTTTTTTTTTTTTTTTGTCATATTTTGTTGGTGCTAATTTTGAAATATCTTTAAGACATTTTTTATGATATTTGCGTTAGCGTATGATGTGAAATGTGACTTTTATTGATTGCCGTATCAGTCACAGACTACAACTTCACAGTCACTTAGACCAAATGTTTTCGGTCAATTTTAAGGGAAGTTCGCTGTAAAAATAAAAAAAAGGAAAAATGTGGGGATCTGTTGATTCTGTGTGAATTTTATGGATTTGTGAAAAACTGGAGGGATTTATTGATGCAATTTGGAGTCTAGATGGCCACATTAAAAGCTACGGCGGGCCAGGTTTGGCACCCGGGCTTTGAGTTTGATACATGGGATTTAGAGCAAAGGTACCCAACGTCAGTTCATGTTTGCCTTTTCAACCCAAGCAGTTCGACGTTTTTAAAAACCTCCACTGAGAGTATGGAGAATACTTACCTAGTTCCACTGATTAACCTCAGGGACCTTGTAAATTACTGCTTATATTTGTTCTGTATTAATCATTGCTGCTTTGGAAGTGGTGGTGAAAATAAAAACAGTATCTCTATCTAAAACAAATGCGTAATGTGGCAGAACATATCCAGAAACCATGATCCAGGTTTATGAAGCCGACAGTAACTCAGTAACAGAACAGTCAGGGAGAAGCCGAGGGCGATGGGTGAGGAGGCAGAAAACAGGTCAGCTACACGATCAGGACCGTGGCTGTGGCAAGGGTGACGACAGAGTGTGTGGAGAGCAAGAACACACACACACACACACACACACACACATATATATACTGCTCAAAAAAATAAAGGGAACATTTCACTTTAATTTTGTGTGTGGCTCCAAATCCAGGCCTCCATTGGTTAATACATTTGATTTCCATTGATTTTTGTGTGATTTTGTTGTCAGCACATTCAACTTTGTACAGAACAAAGTATTCAATGAGAATATTTCATTCATTCAGATCTAGGATGTGTTATTTGAGTGTTCCCTTTATTTTTTTGAGCAGTGTATATATATATATATATATATACACACACACACACACAAAATTAAGAGACCACTTCACTGAACCCCATTAAAAACCTCATGGTTATTCCACCAAATATTGATTCCTGAACTCTTCCTGAGTTAAAACATTAGTATTGTTGTTTCTAAATGAATATGAACTTGTTTTCCTTGCATTATTTGAGGTCTGAAAGCACTGCATCTTTTTCATCGTTTTGACCATTCCTCATTTTCTGCTAATAAACACCAATTTTTTGCTTGGTATTTTGTTGACATGTTGTCAGTAGTCCATAGAATAAAAGAACAATGTTCATTTTACTCAAACATATGCCTTCAAAAAGTAAAACCAAAGAAACTAATCATTTTAAGTGGTCTCTCAAACTAAATTCCTCGAGGGCAAGAGGAACAACTTCTAGATGAGTCTCTTGTCCTACACAGTGGAGGTCACTGGCTAAATTGCCTCGCTAGCTTGCAGCCTAGCCAAGCTAATGAGCCAATATTGGTGTGCTGAGGCGGAGGGACATCTAAATGTTGCAGGACACCGGCTCTTGAGGACTGGAGTTTGAGACCGCCAAGCAGACGGAGCAGGCAGGAGGAGTGGAGCGTTCATCAGCTTAAAGCGACCGCTGAGGTCATCAGGGTACGCTTGATTCGTTCAGCAGAGATTGAGGAAGATCACGTGGATAGCAGCAGCAGAAGCTACAGAGCGGAACCTTTCATTAAGCCTCGCGATGCGCCAAGACGTTGCTACGTGTGATGGTGGCGGAGCGAGTTCACGTCGAGGCATAATTAGACCTAAGCTGCCGAATTAGAACGAAGCCTTAAAACTTCTCAGTTTCTTCTGTTCTGTTTTGATCTTGAAATATTTGTGAAGCCTCGTGTCTTCGCCAGCGTAAAAAACCCAGCCTAGCGTGAATGCTGTCTCATTAGGTGAGGGGGCGGGGGGGAGAAATACTGGACTTGGCTCCCTGAAAGGCTTGTAAGGGTGTGTGTACTCTTTACGACAATGAACGCTACAGAAACCAAGGAAGGCCAATTAACTTCATCAAAGCAGATGTATAGCATCAAGCCTGCTCTATGCTGTGCCTGCCTTTCTTTTTAAATTGGCTCTTGTTAGGGAGTATTGGTAAGTAACGACGTCCATGCGGCTAATTTTGAACAACTTGCATCACTTTTTTCCCCTTCCTTTCCCAGCTCCCTCCTCTCATTTCTGTCTCAGCTGTTCGGTCCTCCTGTTTGGCCGCAGCGTCATTGAATTCAGAAATACGTTTTTTTTTTTTTTTTTCTCGACCGGGATTTCTAAAAAGGAACACTATCACCCTCTTTCTATTTTTGCAAAGTGTCTAATATTTCCTCTCCTTTTAGCCTCTTGGTGAAATGAAATTGCCAGTGCTAGCTTAATGTCACAAATCATTCGTCTTTAGGGTTTCTTCCCTTACAGTGCACTTTTTTCCCCTCCCTTTGTCCTGTATCAAGTTGTCAGACTTGGCCGTCCACCATGCAAGATGCCTGCCTTTGCTCACCCATCTGTCTCTGTCCTCTCCGTCTCCCTTAATCCAGCTTTTTGTTTTTTTCTTCGTTCTAATCGGTTTTTGCTGTTTCAGGGTTTAATCTTCTGCAGCAAAAACGACCAGTTTTTAATCCGTTATTTTGGTTTGTATTAAAAGAATTTGTTTTACCCTTAATTAAAAACGACACGACAAACCACAATATTGTTCATGGAATTTGATCAAGTTTCTTTGACACCAATAACGTAAAAATAACTCGACGAAGAGAAAAAAAAAAGCATTTAATCTACTCGGTTAGGTCAAAGTATTCTGGACCTCTGTCATGAGTAAATTGAAGCGCCTCAGATTCTATCACGTTCAAGGACTCTTGTGTCAAAGAAACAGAAATTAACTCCACACAATGCCTCCTCCTGCCCTCTCTGGCTGCTGCTCTTTGTACTTCTACATCTTCTGCTCTGCAGTGATTATTCGCCCTTTCTGCAAATTTCTTTCTGTTTTTTGCTTTATTTTGTCATTCTTAAATGCTTAAAAGTTTCTCATTAGATCATATAACTACATTTTAAATGATTTTATGTTTTAAGTAAAAAAAGAAAAAAACTAAAAAAAAAAAAAAAACTATGCCAACCAATTTGTCGCTGTGGAAAAAAGTAGTTGCTGCTCTTAATGTTACAACTTTTGTCCCCAATTGATCTGGGTCTATTGCAATGAAAATGTAACCCAGTCTACAGATAGAGCAGAAACAAAACAAAGTCACTGAGATCAATGAGTTTGGAAAGTGTTGCAAAGCCAGGCGTGGAGTAGACGACATTAAGATGTTGTAAAGAAGATGGACTGACTGTGGATGGGGGGAATCTTAACAAATGTGTGAGTTATTATCCAAACAAAGGAGAAAATATGGGGCAGGGCTGAACCTTCCCAGGAGAGGTCAGCCTACGAAACCTACATCATTATGGGAGGTGTGTGTCTGTGTCCAGTTACATCTGATGGAAAACTAACAGCCTTCCTGAAAAAGGGCATCAAAACTACAGTCAAACATGATGATTAAGGGAATATGACCGAGGACGACTTATTGTTATTGATGGAGCCATGAATTCTGCTTTATGTCCAAAATATCCAGCTCTCAGTCTAAGACCTTTAGCTCAAGTAGCACCTCTGTTACAGAGCAGAACCGTGATCCTAAACACACCAGCTAGTCCACCTCTCAATGGCTCAAAAAGGTAGTTTACATTGACCCAATTAGAGGTTGACTTACATCCAACTGTGGTGCTGTGGTGAGATCTTAATGCTACAGTAGGTAACTTTTACAAACGGGGAGGATGTGAGCGGAGCATACATGCGCTAAGTCCCTCCTCCTAGTTCTGATTGGTTGTTTTTGACGGAGCAGCGAATTTGTTCAGATAAAATATGGGGAAGGCAGAGGATTATCAGTCTCATACTATGGTATGGTCCATAGTGGTAGTTTTACACAAATATGTAAAACAGAAGAACATATTTTTCATTAGATTTAACCAGGAGTTCTTGATAGTGATGTAAAAAAATAAGTCATTGTTAGTCGTCACAGTTGATAATCACTGTTGTTGGGTGACAGAACCAGTTGGTTGGTTTAGGTCACAGCTGGTGTTTGACTTAGCTTTGCTGCTACTTTTTGACAGGTTATCTTTGGCAGAAGCATCTGTTTAATGATCTGAGATATTTAAGTGTGAGAGAAAAAGTAAAAACAAACCCCAAAGCTATAGTAAGGGGATGAACATTTTTACACAGCTCTATAGTTGCTGTCTCAGTCAAAGGACTCCACCAAAGATGGTGTTAAACATGGGTAACCTGACACTCCTTTCTTATCTCCCCCTTCTTCTTAAACAATAGCTGGCACAGACAGACAATGTCCAGCTGTCAGCCCCCACTCCCTCTACTCCACCTCCTCTAACATCTGTTGTGTCCAGTCATTGAGCGGGTGGAGGATGAGGTCAAACCAATCTCTATGCAGATTATAATGACTTCCTGTGTGTTCATCCTCCTCTCCTTTCTTCCTCCTCTTCTTCTTTTCTCTTTTGATGGAGGGGGCTGATCCCAGCGGGGCTTCTGGGAAGGATGTTTGCACGCTGAATGGGTCTCCATTACACTAAAACTCTTGTCCAGCTCGATTCCCACCAGCTTTAAAACTAAGACTGAGCGTACACGCAACACACACACACGTAAGTACACACAAGACCATGAAACCGAATACGGGTACATGTGTGATCAGATAGATGATGGACTCGATGCTACAAGCCGGGAGCTGCACGATCGTGAGTGACAACATAAAGTAAAAAAGATGACAGGCAGAGGGTCTCAGTTACAGCCTGATGGTCAACAGAAGCAATTCAAGCTGCTTTGAACATGGATCAGTCTTTGGCACCAAAGTGACTGAATTACTTCTGGCCTCAGAAACCTCCTGGGGCAAAGACAGGATGTTTGCTTCTCGAACGCGGCATGAGACCGACCGCTGCATCGTCTGTGTGTGTAGTTGAAGGTAGGCCCGTCACGATGACACGTTTTGCTGGACGATAAATCGTCCCAGAACTTATTGCGATAAACCATAAGATTGCTCTTTTGAGAACATTTTCAAATAATATAATAGTAATAGTGGCATAAAAATTCAAGAACATGTTCTCAAAGATCAATCAACTTTAAATACTAATTAACATTTAAACACTGGAACTGGAAGACATTTGGAATATCCAAACAAAATAAAGAAAACAACAGAAACGACAAATAAATTGTGAAGTCTCCGTAAACAAAATTGTCTTTAATAAAAAAGGATTGTTGAGACCAAAACACCAGACTGAAGACTTTTATCAGTTTTTGTTAAAATGAGAGAAAAAAGAGAAAAACAATAATTCAAGCGAATGAAAATTATTTAGTTTCTTTTAATTTATCGTGCGATTAATTGATTTATTGTGATTTATTGTTTATTGTGACAGGCCTAGTTGAAGGACCTTAAGAATTTGAGCTGCTGTCAGGTTTTATGAGGCCACCAATTGCAGTAAGGGTAAAAAGTAAACCAAAAGGCATTTGCATTTGTCTGCTCTGAAGCGGACAAATAAAAAAGTAAACTGGTCCGTTTCAAAACCTTGGTCCTGAGACGGACAAGAGACAGCTCCAAAAGCAGGAAGTGGACTGTAGCGCAGGGTATTCTGGGTAAATACAAACAAATCATCCTTCAACTTCTACTCCATTTTTCTTTACATTCTGCTAGAAAGGAGGTTGTGTTCATGTCGTCTTTTGAGGTTTTTGTGTTGTTTCCTTCAGTAGTTCTTGGTGCAGCGCCACCACAGGCGAGGGAGGGAACAAGCTTTTCAAAGGGTTTTGTTCGTTTTTGGTTTGCTTTCACAGTGTAGTGTGAAAGCAAATGGCGCCAGCAGAAAATGTAACAAATGCTGCCATTTTGGTCCCCAATCGAGTCGAGTCTACTGGACTGTCAGCTGCGAAAACACGTCTACAGTTGATATCTATGTGTGAATCCAGCGGTGAGTCCAAACCGCTGAGTCTTTTGTGATACACAAAAGACTCAGCGGTAAATCTTTTGTGTCTTAATCCATGGAATCAATGAAATTTTACCATAAGGATTATTCTTACTTTGTTGAGCTCTAGCAAAAATATGATCGTACTGAAGAAGCTGTTGATTTAGGGCTGACTGAATAATCTTCAGAAGAATTGTATTAGATGAAAATTGCAGCTTACTTTCTTACTGATAACAGATATGAAAGCTGTGGGTGAAATTAACTTCACATTAAAAGCAGCCTTCAGATCAAATGTTCTCATTTCTCAATGAAAATGCTGATCACAGTCAGGACGCCCCTCAGTCTGAACCTCAAAAACGGACTTCGGGGCGGTGGGCCTATCGACATTTTTGACAGTCTGAACGTGAAGTGGATGGAAAATTATTCATGGTTTTCAAAATGTGTTAAAAATCTGTAAATGTGGTGTGTTTCTGTTTGTATTTAGCCATGTGATGCAAAGCTATTCAAAATCAACTTTGGCTGCAATTATAGTAGAGAGGCTTTTACTGTAATTTCATGCTTTTCCACACATTTTTAGATCTGGACTTTGACTACACTCGTGGGTGTCGCCATGTTGCTACTAACAACTGTGTTTGTTGTACTTCTACGTATGTTCTGGTTGCCATGGGCACCCTATGCTGCAACCTGGAGTCCATCAGAACGTAGACCACTTTCCTTTTCTACTACTCTACAATTTGCATTATTTGCTCTTATTTCAACTGCTGACTTGATGTTTTCTTTTTTTTTTTTCTTTTTTTTCTAAGCCACATCTGGTCTGTTGTTGTGTGTAGCTGTGGGGGGTCATTGACTGAGTTAATTCTCCCAATAAGAAATAACGTTCTCCCTCTGTTTCTTTTGGTGTGCATGGTTTTGGTCTTCTCAAATCAAAATGTAGTTTTCACAACCAGCATGAGAGATCTAAAGCTCAGTGTGTATTCTTCTAACCTTACACCGCTCCAGGCTTCTGTAAAACTTTAACTTGGTCCTTAATTATTGTTTTCTCGCAAACCTCCGAGACCTTCACCTATCATCCGCACTTAAACTTAGATTAAATTACCCACAGATGGACTCTATTTAGTCATCAGATAAATTGCGAAGGAAACTGGTTGCACTAGATCTTACTAAGTGGTAACAGAGCAAAATGGACACCAAAAACAAGTACTCAAAAATAGACTAAAAGTATACAACCAGTTTATGGGAGAAAACCATAAACTGGTTGAAGAAAACTATATCAAGGGTCGACTGGCGTTGGCCAAACGGAACGTGGAAGAAAGATGTTTGGTCTGATGATACCGAAGTGGAGCGTGTTGGCCGGTATTCAAGACGCCATGTTTGACAGACACCAAAAACTGCACGTCACCTCAAATGCACCATTCCCACTGTGAAGTATGGGAATCTTTTTTTTCTGTTGTCATTTTTGCCCCTTGAAAAAGTCAAGTTTAGTTGATCATGGTTGATTCGTCTAAACAATGAAAAGGATACAACATCCAGGAGGGTGAACGCTCTTTGTAGGGACTATAAGAATAATTTTCCTTCAACTTTATAAATTTTGTGTTTGTTATTGTATAGAATCCTTAAAGTATATTGAGGTTTGTTGCTGTTTTAAACAGACAAGTGGAGCGGTAGAGTTAATATCAAGCGAGGCAAGTCTCTAAGTTTCACAGAGCGTTTATTCTAGCAATAAGAAAGCTAACTTAATTATCAGTTGCTAAAATTGGAAAACAGAGAATTATGCAGCAAGAGAAAGCTCATGAATATGTTCATAACAAAGACGACGGGAAAAAAAACCCCGTATAACCAAAGTGTAGCTCCAAAATAAGCAGCGAGAGAAAGTCAATCTGTTCCCAAGAACGCTGCATCCATGAAAAGCAAAAAAAAAAAAAAAAAAAAAACTTTAAAACACTAAAAATTACATTTTTTGGCCCCCTTAAAGGTCTCTGCGAAATGTTTTAACAAGACCCAGCAAGTACACATATCTAGCTAGCATCTGCACCTTCGTATTGATGCTATTCCTTCCCTCAGAGGGGCTGTTTTAGTTGAACCTGTCGTCTAATTAAGAGAGAAACGAGCGTGCCACGGGGCGCTGACTCAAAAAAACATTATCATCTCTCTTGCAGCTATCCTCACCCATCTCTTTTCCTCCAGGAGCCTTTTTCCACTTGGTAATGCCCTATCCCTCTCCTATCCATTTGTCTGTCTGCCTAATCAGCGGTGGCGTACACGTGGCGATGGCAGCCATCCGCCAAAGCAACACGGGGAAGGGCAAGTCGCTCATTAGCATGAATCTGACATTTCCCCCCCACATCTCTACTCATCATTCTCTTTTCTTTCTTTTTTTTTTTTGTTACACCCCTTTACGCTGTTAAAGCCTCTGGATCCCTTTCCTCTTCATTTCAGCTCTTCGTCTGGCTCCATTTCTTTGTCTGGCTGAAAAGCCTCAGAGGAACCTGCCAGTTCTTGAAGCCATTCGGCTGCATCTCATGCGCCTGCCTCCAAGTCCCAGCCCGGTGGGGGTGAGGCGAAGGACATGGTGTTACATTCCAGTTAACAGGCAGCTCTGGCGGTACGCGTCGCCACGGGCCCTTTTTTGTGTGCAGCGGGCAAAATGACTGAGCAGCGCTTAAACAATGAATGACTGGTGACGACATGGAAATGATAGCACTGTGAATACTGGTTAGCCAGGGGTAAATGATGCCACTGCCTCTTGTCTGCAACAAGTGGCTGCAATAAAGATGTGCTGATGCTGCTGCTGCTGCTGATGATGATGGTGATGGAGGAAGACCGCCAACTCTGTTGAGTCAGGATGTAGGATGCTGTAAAAATAAAGCATTTACCCCGTTTAGCTGAATAGCAGCAACCGTTGACACAAACTGTTTTGAACCCCTTAGCTCTCATGAGGTCACATGATGGACCCAATGACGAACATTTAAGGGTGACAGTGAAGGGGCTACTTTAGCCACACTTCAGAGCTTTTGTGCATGTCTAGGCTTTGACTACAGAGCTTCAAAACCATTTTTTCCTCCAGGGATTTGAGGTGAACCTACTGGATTGCTTCATATCGTTGTCCTGCTGTGTAACGGCTCTTGAGCTTCATCTCATGTTTTCACATTGTCGCTTCATCAAAAACACACCTGGAGTGCTACTTTGATCTTTTAATCTCCCGTGGTAACCATTCGCCTGGTTAGACCGAGCGACATCTTCCACGACGAAGCTCCTTCCTCACAGAGTAGCCTTCCTCCATAACTCCCCCACTCAGCTCCTTCAGACTAGCCAGCAGCAATTAGCAAACGCCTGGTGGAACTGAGCAACTGCTGAGCTACTTCTCAGTGAAAACATTGTTAATGGGTTATTAGAGGAGCCATGTTGTGATGACGTCCTGAAGGTGGAGTTTCAGAAATAGCAGGAGTTTTTAAAGAGATGGAGGCCCAATTTCAAACCGTTAAAATATGAACTCATATTTGACATTTTTATAACAACTACAGACAACATAGTCTCTTGATTGTACTACAAAATGATATGGTGTGGCTGGAAAACACATAACTCTGCCCCTTGGAGGTTGAGAAGTCACGGCTGGGCATTCTCCTTCAGGATTTTCTGGTGAAGAGCAGAAATCAAAATTCCAAAATCTGCAATTATTGGTCGCCATATTTTATCTAGTCAAGCTCCCAGGAAGTTCAAAACAAACATATAAGCAAAAATTAGCAATGAAATCACAAACCAAAGGAGGGCAACGACTTGATAAAAATATACGAATGAAATAGATGTGAGTGTTTTAAACCCAACAGCATTCAAACCGATCAATAAACTGTTATTTCAAGTTTGTAGGGATTTGTTTTTGTCTTTGGGGGGGAAAAAGCATAAATATAGAAACTAATAAGCTAAAGTGCATGAGGGTTGTTGATTCTAATGTAGTGTGGCCGTGGGTGTGGCTGTCACACTTACATAAAGGTTTCAAACTAATGAGGTGAAAAACAAGCAGTTTTGATTAAATTTTCATCGCGGTATGAAAAAAAAAAGCATCTTAAAAGGGCAAATTCTATCCCCAAAATGACAGCTCATCACAAACGTTTTCTAATAGGATACTCTATGCCTTCTGGACTGTAAGCCGAGAAGAGAAAAACAGTGGACTCTTAAAATTTTAGTCAGAACCACTTTAGTCTGAGACGATTATTTCCATCTGCAGTAATTTATACTTGGCAATGCGCCTGTTTTCAAAGAGAGCAGCAGTAGTGACCCCCCCTTCCCTCCTTATATCACTAAGTAGAACAAGCATCTGTAACAACACACATGGTGTTGATTAAGTCAGGAACTGCATGAAACTGAGGTGCTCGGGTGGAGGTGGGTTGGGAAAAAAATTTCTTGCAGAACACCAACAAAGGTGGCAAGGGTAAAGCAGCTGAAGTGGAGTGTTGAGTACAAAACTGCCCTAAAGGGGGCGTGCTGAGAATTAGAACTGTTCCTGGGTGGAAAGCGATCACGAACTGTTTTAATTAGCAGCAAAGTTTTGTTTTGTTCAGCGGCTTGAACTAATACGACGGCCATTTTCAGTCAGGACTATATTCAGTGTAGTTTTTCAGGGCCTTTAAAGCCGTCTCCAACTATTACATGGATGTGGTACTGAAAAGCAAAGTAACCCGACACCACAGCGCCTTGCAAAAATATTCAGGCCTCTTGAACTTTCTCACGCTTTGTCAGATTACAACCTCAGATTTTAATGTCGGCATTTTATGTAGCAAAATTCATCGAATGATTACAGTACCTAAAATAATCTGCCTTGAAGCTTCGTTAAGTTATATTTTTTTATTTACCGCACCGTGTTCTGGCTGGATGAGTATTTGTGCTGTGCAAGGCTCTCACTTCCACCTATGAGTTGCTGACAAATCCTATTTGCATAATATGTCCACTTGTCATGTTTTGTCAGGGACATAGAGGGGAATTTCATTGATTGGTGAAAATGTTTGGGTAATCATTAATTTTTGGCATCCTTATCAGCATAGAACACCACAGCGGTGGCAGCGTGTCGGTTGGTTTGTGTTACCCAGAAAGCAGTTGGGCACAATATGGCAACACCAACACTGTTAGTCAAACAATGACTGGGGCAGCCTACTGTATAAAGTACTCGGGGACCACTTCTTTATTATTATACATACACCTTTGTAGAATACGGGACAAGTCGCGTCCCGTTTCGGTTCAATACGGGATGCTACATTTAACAGCCAATTACAGGGACGGTTCCGTATTTTAAGGGACGGGTGGCAACTCTAGAACACAGCAAAGCTTTACAGACAAAGTGGAAAATAAATGTCCTACCATCCTGGTCGCTACAAATGAGTACATAGCTGGGAGATGTTTTTGTGTGTGAAAAGAACCAAAAACCAAAAATCACGTCGCTCGCTTGGACATAAAAGCTACAAACGGCTGTGCAAAGTGAGGATTCAACTATTAAAAACTGGAGCATACACATTTTTTAATAAATATATTTATTATTTTTATTTTTATGATTAAATTGAATACAATTTCAGATTTTTCTGTAATTTTTGTCCAGGTAGACCTAAAAAAAAAAAAGAGCTACTTTTGCTAATTTTCTAAGCTTCAGTAAGGGATGCACATATTTGAAAATTTGACACAATTACTGTTATATCTGTATTTACCAATATGTTGTTTTAGCAAAATTTTTTATTTGGTTTCTTGTTTAATTGTCTGAATAATTGATTACTCAATTACTAAAATAATCGTTTACAACAATCCTAAAAGGCACAATGTTCTTGTACAAGTAAAAATCTGAGAAGTCCGAAATGCATATTGATCACCTGCTTTACCTTGATACACCAGAACCTTTAAAAGTCACTTAAATGCAATCTAACTGTGTAATTTATCCTCAGGTTTGTTCACTTCAGACGACATTCTTGACATTAATTCACTTTTATTCACTGTTTAACATCACAGCTCGCCATCACAATGGAGGTATATGGAGTCCTTGAGACTCGGCAGTAGAACTTAATGCTTGTTCACAACTCACTGGTATCGTCGTTTCTGTATTGACCCTCCAGCTCTACTTGATCATCTCCACACAGTCACTTGTGGAAGGCAGTTCTCTGTCTCAACGCTGTGTTTTGATTCCCTAAACCCAGACGTTTGATAATCCAGTCAGTGTGTTGTTAATTTATATATCTGCAAATCTAGTTTTAACAACCTTCTGGCAACAAAAACCCTGTGCAACCCCTGTTATTAACCATGTACACATAGAAATTCCCACATCCTGGTAGCAATTAGTCACATCCTGCAATGGATCTGACAAGAAGTCTTAGAAACAGAGCATGGGTAAAGCCGATTTGGAATTTAATTTATGTGTAACTGATGTGCCTTTTTATGTCTACTTCACTTCTTAAGTTAATCAGAACTTATAATCTGTAATGTATGTCAAACAGAAGCTGATTGTATCTTTATGGCACATGTTTGTGAGTGGGCATAAGAAAGGATGATGTGTTATTTCTAGGCAGTAGAGGTAATGACTTGACTGAGTTTGAGAAGGTTCGATGGTTAGACGATGGGGTCAGACAATCTGCAGAACTGCAGCTCTTGTTTAGTGCTCCAGGCTTGTAGTGGTCAGCATCTGTCATGGTGGTCAGTGAAGGGACCAGCTGTTAATTGCTGACAAGATCAAGAGAAAAGGCCCAATCCAACATGAGCTGCTTAGCTGTGTCTTCCATTAACCACAAAATAGCGTAAATTGAAAGGACAAACATAATTTTCAGCTTTAGTTGTTTAAAATCAATTTCATTCTAATGTTTATCACTCGGAGTCGCCGCTGTTCCGTTGCTCTACGCTGTTACAGACCTCCATGTTTTCTTTGCATCCTTGGTGACTCTGTCACCGTCACCGACAACAGCAAGGATAATCAGATTATAGAGTTCGATGCTGTTTTGCCCTTAGAAAAAAAGGAAATAAAGAGAAGAGAACTGCGTGTGTGTTTTAAAGAGAAAGCATCCATTAAGTGCCTTGTTAGTGTTCCGCTTTTTTGGGACCAATCCCAGTTTCCTGGAGGAAAACGGCTCTGTGTGAAGTCTGTGTGAATGCGCCTGAGACCCAGCTAAGGTGTGTTATGTGATATCTGCCAGATGTTGGTCGAGTCTGGGAGTGTTAAAGTGTCCGGTCACAGTGTGCAGGCAACGCGGACGAGACTTGCAGTTGTTTATCCCAGAGGGGGAAAGAAACGGGGGGCCGGGTGGAAGGGGGGGAGGCGGAGGACTTAGAAGTGTTGAGGGCGGATAAGCAGCTGTCTTCTTAATTCCTCGCTGAGAAAGGGACTTTGCTTCTCTCCAAAGCCTCTCCTGGCTGCCCCTTCGGCCGGCTACGAGTTTGTAAAGTCGCGAGAGGAGGAGAGAGATTATAGCAAAAAAAAAAAAAAAAGAGGTTTGACAAGAAGAGAGGATGGGAAATGAGTAGATGGCAAGAGGAGACAAAGAGAGGAGAGCAGGACAACAGGTGAAGCGTGGATGGGCCCACACTGCTGCCTGTACACCCTGTTAGAGTGTAAAGAGGGATTAGGGAAGGCAAAGAACTAGGTTGGAGGATGAGTGTTGAATTAGAACAGGACCCCTGAGAAGCAAAGAGAGACCGGAGGAGGGGGGAGAGGAGAGGAAGACGGGGAGGGATGGAGCAGGACAGAAATAGAGGACAGGAAAAGACACAACTCAGTCTGACGGAAGGAAGAGGAAAGACAAAAATAGAGAGGAGGAGGGAGCGGGAGGCGGAGAGACGGATGGAGGGGAAAAAAGCCGAGTGATGAATAGACTCTCTGACTGCCACCAGCTCCATGCGCCGGTTCCACCTGGCACCACGCGGCTCGTGTTTGCTAACAACGCCGACGATTCCCGGCTCTCCTTTCTGCACCTGGACTAGCCGTTTCAAAAAAAAAAAAAAACTCTTTATGCCAGATTTATGACGAGACATGTAATTCTGGTCCAGATAGCAAAACTGGTGTAGCTGCTCAGTTTTTCCTCCCACTAAATTAAACTGGCAGAAGTTTGAAAGCTTCCGGTTTGCTGTACAGATTTCTGTCCTCTCGATCCGATCACTGCGCTCGGAGCCGCTAGCGTCCGATGCCAGCTGCGTTGTTGGAACAGGAGCTTGGAGTAAAATCACAGTCAGAGCGGTTTCAGTTTAAAATCTGGGTGTTATTTCAGTCCACACAAGGTAAAATGACCAGCAGACAAGTTTAAAAAATGATTTATTGTAACGCTCGAATGCAACCATGGCAATTGCAACACTCAGTTCTTTTTTAAGTGTGCCAGATTCAATGTTTTCCTGAACCAAATTTGTATTTACCTTCCGGGAAAGTTTCTTATAAACGTTACATCGTTTCATCTGTTCAATCTACAAAAAATAAACAATAATAATCCTAATAATAAATCAGACGATGTGCTGTATGTAATGATAAAACCGTGAAACATACCAAGAACAGAGAAGGTTTGTCACAGGCAAGTGCTAAGGTGAAAACATAATTGTTTTATAATTGATTATTGGTGATCTAAAAAAAAAAACATATAAAACGTTTCAGGGTGTCATATTTATTAGTAAAATATCTAGTAATTTAAAAATGGATTAGAGTATGGATCAGTAGTTAGTTCTGAGATTTCTGTTTAACTTGTTAAAAGTTCTTGAAAGATAATTGTGCACTTAGTTAATTGCTCATTTATTTTTTGTAACATTTAACTAATTCAGTTTAGATTTTTAAGGCCGGAGTTCAAACTCGTTGAATCCGTTCAATCAGGTTGAACTCCGACTCTACTGTACTTAAAGACAAATTGATCTGAATCTGCCCTGTTTTGGAACAAAACGGACTGATTGTATATTAATCTAAACTTAACTCTGCATAAATAGACATAAACTGGACTTGCAGGTCTTTTAATGTGGCCTGACGTGACGTTTGTCGTTTGGTGTTGGGTAAACAAACCGAGATAAAGTGAACTAAGTGATGCTGAGCATTTTGACGACAATGGCGCCATCCATTATTTGAATAAACAAGACTGTTCAAAACAAGAAGGCTTTATGTGGCGCCCAAAAATAGATTGCCATCATTTTAATTGCCAGAATTGCTCGTGTACCCTTTTAACTAATAAACAACGTTTATTGAATTCAGCCGCTCCACCTTTTGTTGAGTTGAGCTTCTGACTGCAGAGCTCGTCGTTAATTAGTGACAGTCTTTTTCGCTCCAATCACTTTGGGGATTTGTTAATGACTTTTTTGTTTTGCAGAATGGATTTGTTTGCACATTTTGTCAAGAGTTTACACGTAGCGCCTAAAAGCAGGAGCTGTTTCACTGTAAGACGTGTGCTAAAGGGTCAGAGGTCAGCAAGTCTCCAGGTCTGCCGAGAGTCATGGAGAGAGGAGCAAATATGCCAAACACAAAGGTTGTAAAGTGGTACACAAGCGGTGAGAATTTGTTGCTGCTCATGTTTCTTTCTCTGTGTGTTTGTGTGTTAACAGTGAAAAAGGCCTTTGCAAGAAAAAAAAAGAAAAAGAAAAAAGGCTAAAGCTCTGCCTGCTTTTAAAGCAATTAAACGTTGCAGACAAGGTCAAACTGAGATGGTTTGTTGCTGAGCAAAGTGCAGAAGGAGCAACATGATTCTGCGCACGGGTGAAGGAACATCACTTTGATGCCCCCCCATCGAGAGAGGACCATCTATCGTCGGACGTCAGCTTTTCTCTCGTGCTCGGTTAACGCAATCTTAAAAAAAAAACAACAAAAAAAACAGCGTCCCGAAATAAAACGTGTGCACAGCCGAGAAGAAATTGTGAATCAGTGGGGGATGTCCGGCAGAATTCAAAGGCCTTTTCTTTTCCCCCCACAAAGGGATTACATTATAACACTGAGAAAAATGGTTTTATTCCTACACCTCCTTCTCTTTACTCATGAACAACGATGGTGTTGAGGCGTAAAATCACTCTTAAAGGGGCGGCGTTACGTAAAATGGACGTTTTTGAGCTTGACGTCATCTTATAATGTCATTCCCTCATAAAAAACACACCTGGACTGTTGCCTTGATTCTTTCATGCATGTTTGAGAAATCTTTTAATCCCCCCCTCCCTCTCAGCTCCTTCAGACTAGCCAGCAGCAATTAGCAAACACCATGTGGAACTGCAAGTTGCTTCTCATCGCAACATTGATATAAATACGGTTAAAGGGTTAATAGAAGACCGCTGTTGTGATGACTTTCTGAAGGCGGAGTTTCGGAACGAGCAGGAGTTTTTAAAGAGACAGAGGCCCAGTTTCGCTGTGATAAATTATAAAGTCAATTTTCTTTTAAGTCATATTTGAGATATGTAGCTTTTTTTTTTTTTTTTTTTTTTTTTTATAAATCTGAAGGTAGTTACTTGATTGTACTGGAAAGTACATAATACAGGCCAATTGATCCTAAAACAAAATATAAAGACTAATTTAAACTTAGAGAGTGAATGTTAGATGGATGGTGGACATGGAAAGAACGTCGTTGATACCTTACCGGGATCCCAAATTTTAAAAACAAATTAAAAATCTGTCAATTTTGAAAATTTTTTTGTCCTTTATCATTCTTTTATTTCATCCATAACCTTTGTTTTCATTCAGGCAAACATAAATATCTGCTTCGTTCTGAAGAAATGCCCACACATTCTTACCTAAGTATTCTTGCCTTTTGAGTCGTGGTGGAAAGTTACAGCTTCTACAATTAGGATCTAGATTTTGCTCCGTTTCTAGATCAGTTATCAGCTCAAACCAAATTTGCGGAACAAACCATTTTCCTGTGAGCAACACTCCTCGTTTTCCAACGTTCTCCTCCGGTGAAGCAGTGTTTAGACCGTTATCAGACCCCATCACAGGCTTGTTTAACTGAACCAACTTGCTGCTTTTGCTTAGCTCGTCTAAATTTGGCTTCTTTTTCCCAGCAGATCATTGTGACAGTAAACAGCTTTGTTATGCTGGTAAACATACCAATGGATATCTGAGAAAGCAACAGGTGTTATATTGTTTTCTTCCAATGTTTTTTTTTCTTGCTGTTAAATCCTGTCAAGACCAAAAGTCTGTCCCAATGCTCCATCATGGGAGTGAAAAATGACATGTTTTTTGAAAATAGGAGGAATTTGTATGGCTGCAGTAAAATGTTGAAGAAACAAAGTTTTATTAAACTGTTAACATTCTTCTGATCAAAGCGAATCGTAGCTACAGACCTGCCCAGCTGTTCTTGGTATTTGACTTTTTCTGGTGATGTAAGCCTTCATATACAAAGGTTTGTGCTTTATTTTAGCAATATCCCATTTCTTGGAATACTTCTTGTCTGAATATTGACTGTATTGTTTACCGCCACCTTGTGACCCACTTTAGAAGTGCCTGTATTTCATTAGTTAATTAAGTCTTAATTACAGGGGCCAGTTGTGTCGCTTCTTTTGACAAGTTTGTGTCTTTGTACTCTTGGTTGTTTCATTCCAGACTTTTTGGGGAACTAAATGGATCCTTATGCTATTGGAATATATTTATTTAAGTTTTTTAGTTATTAATAACAGCATTTGATTCTTATCTATTCATAGTCTTCCTTAGGAAATGCAAGTAATTCCATTAAGTAATATTTATGTGCAATATTTCACTGAGTTATTTTGCTTCTGATGCACTTTGTATTTTTAAT
Organism: Poecilia latipinna; assembly: GCF_001443285.1. NCBI lineage: Eukaryota > Metazoa > Chordata > Actinopteri > Cyprinodontiformes > Poeciliidae > Poecilia > Poecilia latipinna. The sequence goes on along the minus strand of NW_015114219.1, from coordinate 230,642 downwards.
GTGATTCTCTTGTTGCTGTTCCTTAATTTTCCTTGTAAAGCACTTTATTAATATTTAATCAGTCTGTGTATGAATCATGCTCTACAACTTGCCTTGCTTTGCTTAGAGGGTGAAAGGAGGGGGGGCATAATTTCTTATATGGTAAACAAAGATAAGAACCAAGATGTATAAAAGTGCTGTCTGAATCAAAACAGTCACAAAATAATTAATGTAAATCGGATGAATACGACCTGGACGTTAGGGTCTCATTTGAATCGGATACGTATCGGATATCCAAGTGGCTTGGGTCACATTCGAAAATGTGCTCAGACTGTCATGAAAAGATCGGATACAGGTCACATTACGTAAAGAAAAAAAAAATCGGAATTGAGTCACTTCAAGCTGCAGTGTGAACGCAGTCGTACACTCAAATCATGTCAGTCTTGGGTTAACCGTAATCGAAACAAAAGCAGCTCCAACCACTGGTCAAGATGGGTTATGGAAACTGGATAGACGGACAGACGGACGGACCATCTGCGACGTGATGGGACGTGCTTCTCTGTCTGTTCTGGTTTACAAACGTCTGGCCAACAGTGAGGACTGTGAGCATAACCTTGGACAAAGTGACACAGCAAAGCTGCGATCTCACAAGAAAAATTGCAGACCGGCTAATAAAACGTGACAATGACAAGCTGTTTATAAGACGAGCACGGCGGCGGTGTGTCCTTGCAGAGGTGTGCAAGTGAGAGTCGGTACATGTCAGCCAGAGCTGCTCCGCCACACGGCACCAGCTCTGGCGGTAAGTAATGCCAAACAATAAATCACTCGTGCGCTCACGCTGACGAGGAGATTCTCACGGTTTCTCCATGCCGGCAGTAGCCTCCTCTCTTTTACCAACTATCTGCTCAACAAATCAATATGTTTGCAGAGTAACTGCTCTGGAATCTTTATGATGCTGAAAATGACTCCCCCCCTCACCCCTCCTCTTATTGATCCCCGCTGTGTTGATGCTTATTCGCATGATTACGCACTCAACATCAATTGGCCTGGACAAAGTTATCACATTAAAGGCTCGAGCTAGCTTAACGTAGCGCAGTACGGCAAGAGAAGTTGGTTTCCCAGAGAGGACGGCAGGATTTATAGCGCTTGCTGCTGCTGTAACTATGAAAAGGAAACCCCCAGCATGCACTTCTGCTGCGCTTGAGGTAGTGAGATAAAACATGCCTTGATGACAAATCATTAAGAATTCCTGTGTGCCCTCGAACGTCTCGTGCACGTACTTGTTGTAAATGTGTCTCGGTTTTAATAGCATTAATACAGTAACTTATGAATGTGATTATTGGGTTTGTTGTTTGTGGGGAATCTGGGCAAAAAATACCAATTAATCCGAAGACCCATAGCTGGGTTTGATAAGAGAGCAGTCTGAAAACTATAGCAAAGGACACAAAGATACAGAACACACAAACTTAAGATAAAAATGAGGAACATGAATAATTATTCTGGGTGCATTTACTTCTTACCACGGCTGCAGCAGCAATAACTCAATAATAGTCACTGTCATATGAGAGAAACACAAGACTTGCAAAACTAATCACAGCCTCAAATTATATTGTATCTTAATGAGGTTTAATGTGAGATCAACAAGTAAAAGTCCACAAATGTAGAATGGAAGAAAAGTGAAAGATGTTTTTTGAAGCTTTTACCGTTTTATTCAAACCCCTTTACTGTGTTTAGCTGCCAAATAAAGTTGCAGTAGGTCACTTTTACGAAGATGTTTTTTCACATAATTGTTAAAACTGTCACTATGTCCTAGTATGAGAAAACAAAACGGTGCTAATTATGCACTACCCGCTGGTTTAAAGAGGTAAGCGATAAACAATTTAATAAGGTAAAGATTGGGCTCTAAGCTACTTCTGTCACAATAACAAATTTTGCTGGATGTTAAATTGTCCCAAAAGTTATTGTGGTAAACAATAATGTAGTTATATTATTAATAATGTAGTTATATATTGAGACCTGTTTCAAATAATATAAATCTAAGGACATAATAATGCAAGATTATTAAACTTTTCAATTCCAAGACAATTTAAATATCCAAAATTAAACAAACAAAACAACAGACAAATTGAATTAAATTAACCTTAATAAATTTTTACGTTCTACAATCAACTAAATGTCGTTAAACGGCAACAGAGAACAAATAAATCGCTCATCGAGTAAAAAAACAACGAAAAACAACCGTAGAAGCTTGACTCTAAAACCCCAATTCATGAACGGGGGGGCCGTTTTTTTTTTTTTTTTTTTTTTTTTTTTTTTTTTTTTGCCTCGTGTCACTAAGTTAAGTCACGGTGCCACTCAGAACAGACAAATTAGTGAGCTGTTGGGCCTGCCCTATATTTAGCCCAGGAGGAAACAAGCACTTCTTGGATTTCACCAGCCATTAGGAGGAAACCAGCAGGATGATGGCTGAGGTGAAGGGGATTTCCCAGTGATGCACAGGCTGTGCATTATGCATGAACATGTTTCAACCCTTTCCCACGTTATCAATCAGACCTTTTTACCAGACGATCACACGTCATGTAATTAAATAGTTACACGTGGGGTTTGTTAGAGGTTTTGTTTGCACCAGTGGAAGAATGTTTCCAGTCATATTTCAGTGACAAGAACTCCGGATTTATACTAATATGAATGTATAAGGACTAAATGATCCCTTTTGGTCCCCCTCGTCCCACACCCTGGTGGTCTGTCTGACTTTGACTTTTGACAGACTTCAGCCGGCAGCCGATCACACACCGAGTGCAAAGAAATTGAAGTAGCGGTTCTGCTCTGACCTCTTGGATCTTAAGAGGCAGCAGCGTTACTTGTTCTTTTGTGATTTATTACGCTGTCTAAATGAGGTACGTTGGCAGAGATTCAACCATCACTGGGAAATTTATCTTTATTCTTAAAGAGACAGTTCCGATTTTTTTTTCTTTTTTTGTACATGTGTTCCGTGAAGGGTTTGTTTTACTGACAGCGCTCCATAGTAAAAAAAAAAAAAAACCCAACAAAAACTCATCTTGGATGAAGATATAAAAACGTTTTTGAAATTATTGCAGTCTAGCAGCTCATTCAAATGATATTCATACATCAGCAGTTAATTTGGCATTAAATGGTTCTTTAGCAGTCCAGCTGTGTTTAAATGTTACATTTCTTAATTTTCTCGTGATGCAAGTGTGAACTATCATGAGCTTCAAACACAAAGACTTGTGCTTTAATCTTGACAACCTTGATTCTTTCATACATGTTTGAGGAATCCTTTAGTCTCCTATGGCAACCAGTCAGCCGTGGGCGGACCTAGCTCCGCCTTTGAGGACGCAGCTCCTCCTCAGAGCTGCAGCTTCTGAGCTTTCACCTCACAGAGCAGCCCACCCCCATGACTCCCTCCACTCAGCTCCTTCAGACTAGCCAGCAGCAATTAGCAAACACTTGGTGGAAAAGTGTAACAGCTGAGTTCATTATAGGAGCTACTTTTCAGTGAAATGCTGCTGAAGTCTTTGTTAAAGTGTTAAAAGAGGTGCTGTGTCGTGATGACTGTCTGAAGGCGGAGCTTCAGAAAGAGCAGAAGATTTTAAAGAGACCGAGGCCCAATTTTAAGTCGTTAAATTATAAAATAATCTTTCTTTCAAGTCATATTTGAGACAGATAGCATTTTTATAACAACAGAAGGTAACATAGTTACTTGATTGTGCTATAAAACAGCCCTATGGGCCTGGAAAACGTGACAAAATTACCTAAAATGTTGCAGTTACTATGCCGGGCCTGTATGTGGCACTGTCATATAATCACTGAAATGCACCAAAAACAAAAGTTTGGAGCTTAAAGCTTTCTGTTGTTACCTTATGTGCTTTGGGTTGAAAGTTATGTCAGAGCCCAGTCTCCAACAAGGTTTCCAAATATTTTTTTATGAATTTTAAATTTGTTGGGAAACTTATAAACCACCATATAATCAAAGTCTCCATTTCTTTAAATCCCCATTTGGGATAAAACTTTGAACAAGCACACACCTTACTGCAGTTTTAGAGGAAAAGAAACAAAAAAAACAAACAACTGCTGTAGCTATTAGTTGAAGCTATAGGCACTGGATTGGACAAGCAAGAAAAACATTTCAGTAGTTTTCTGAAATATGCCACTCTGAGCACATAATGTTCCAGTGCAGAACTACATTCAAATGACCAGGATTTGTTGCTATAAAAGAAGTTTAATTAGACTAAATTTCCAATCTTACGTGGAGGAATATGCAAGACGACTTCTGTTGGATTAAAACAGGTTGTTTATATATTCACTATTTCAAACTTTTACACAGACACGTAGAAAATACAAAAGTTGGTGGAGCATGAAATGGAGAATGATAATGAAAGTGCACCAAGAATAAATGTCACAATGTCATTTTGCGTTTTAAACTTATTTCTCAACGCGGCGCATGGTGAAAATCCCTTTTTTCCTCTCTCTCCTCTCCTCTCCTCTCTTTTCTTTTCGGTTCGTGTTTTTCCTTTAATGACTCTGTGAATCATCGCCTTGAAGTGAAGTGGAGGAGTGGGTTGAGAAGTACCGTGTGATACAGATGATTAATCTCCTAGAAAGCAATGGAGCACGTGCCC
>NW_015114219.1:207421-222826 GCF_001443285.1 Poecilia latipinna | reverse complement strand
CCCCCCACAAGCCGCTGCCATGGCAGCAACACGCCCACAAAATGAGAGACGATGCGCTCCGCCGTGTTTGCTTTAAAGGGCTTTTCTGTCACAAGCCGACAGCAAGAAGATGACAACATAAGGCGACAGGAGTGATCTGCCGGCTGATGGAGTAATGTGGGGCAGGCCTGAGTAGAACAGATAACGGGTCAGGTCTTCATTTTCTTTTCTTTTTATTTCTTTTTTAGCTCAGGTGATTCTGTTGATTCTGGATCCGTGTCTAAAGGGGAAGTCAAGTCAACACTGGGTAAATTTTTTTAAATTCATTTTTTAATTCAGATGCTGTTGGGAATGTGCAACCTGAATTATTTTTCCACATTTTACGTCACAACTACACGCTTCAGTGGGTTGGTGTGTGACACACAAGCATGAAGTGCAGCACGATTATGAAACTTTAGATAAACGATGCATAGTTTTCAACGATTTTCACAAGTAAAGTGCAGTGTCTGATGTTCTTTAATAAAATAGTCAATGTTAAAATGTAAAACAGTTAACAGCTGTGTTTCCATTGACCATATAATGGTATGAATTGTAATTCAGAAAACAAATTTGGGTGTAGGGAACATACAATTTTGGGAAAAAAAGAAAATCTCAGGTTTTTCGATTAAAATGTTTTTCGCTAAGATAAGGTGGTTTTTCAGCTGATTCCAAATTAGTATATTTTGCAAAACTGCTATGGAGACACTTTTTTTTTCGCTTCATACGAGTCACGTGATCAATGACTGGATGTTACTGCTGCAGGAAAAGACGAAGAAGACGACAGGAAGTGGTTGGAGGATGATGGCGCTGTGTTTTTTTTTATGGCATTGCGTGAACAAACTTATTCCTGTGTGGTTTTAATTGTGTTTCTTATTTAATGGAGACACCACAATCACAAAATTGGGTTTTCTTTGACTAGCGGTTTATCGACAAAGTTTTGCACACATCTGTTATGGAAACTATTTACTAAGTTGTATTTTATTTTCAGTACGAATAATACTAAGAAATATCTATTTTTTTTTGTTAGACACTGAGATGGTCATAGAATCTAACAGCTGAGGGCAGGAAGGACCTCCCATAAATTATTTAGTGTACTTCAGATGCAGCAGTTTGTCACTAAAAAACTGTTACAAGCAAAACAGTTTCTCTATTTGTTAACTCCAGCATCCTTAAGAAAACAGACAGAGCTTCAATGCAGTGGCTTAACTCAGGTTCAAAAGTCTGAAGGTTCTTAAAGGGCCGGCTGTCCCAGAATGTGTTGATAAAACCCATTAGACCGTTAAAATATGAATAATCAGCTGTGTGTTTCAGCAGTCAATCAGTGCTTCTTAAAATTGAATTATGTTGAACATCTTTTCACACTGATCAGTCCTTGCAGGATTTTGTGATTGTTTTGTGTTTTTATTTTTATGTTTTTGCAAAGTCACAGATTTTGTGGCGCCAATTTAGAAATATTTGTAAGGAATTTTTTGGAGTCTTGAGGACCACATAAGAAGCTCCGGTGGTCCAGATTTGGGTCCTGGGCCTTGAGTTTGACAAATGTGGATTAGATCAAAGCATATTTGTGTGTTAAAATGGCCTAGCCAAAGTCAAGACCTGAGTCCATTTTAGAATTTGATGTTTTTCTGCAGTAAAGTGAGGCAGAAATCTCCTGAAGTTTTTTTTTTTTTTTTTTATTATGTGCATAAGAACCAAATGAAAAAGCACTTCAGATAGCTACTTGAGATGTGTTTACTGTGTCTATTTTTATGGTATCTAAAAGTTATGTTTTAAGATGGCTACATAAAAGGAAATCTAATAAACCACCCTGACTTTAAGAGAGCAGGCCGAAATCCCATAAAACACTAGAGGCTATCCTTAAATTACCATCCATAAAACAAAGACAGGCGACAAGAAATCAGGATCTTTTTTTGTAGAAATAATGCTTCATACCGGATTCCTTTCATGGATATTTTGTTTCAGTTTGTGTTTGTAGTTTTATCGGTAAATAGAACCAGGAGCCAGGACATCTCGGTCCCCACTGCTTCTTTCGTTAATCTGTCTCTTGAGTCGGAGCCAACAGCTGAACAAATCCTCCGTACTTTTATCCCCGGCCTGGAGACGCACTCACATGGGCCACACTTCCAGGAAAAGCTGGCATAAACCTGCCTCTCGTCTCACTCATCATTCATTTAGGTGATTTATTAAGATTGTTTTTGTATTGCATCAAGGTTATTAAACACACCAGGAAGGTTATTGTCATCATCTCAATGTACTTTTAGGGAGTAGAACAAATAAAACAACCCTCATTATTAGGCCTGTCACGATAAAAAAGTTTGCTGGACGATAAATTGTTCCAGCACTTATTGCGATAAACAATAATATTGTTGTTTTGAGACCATTTCCAAGTAATAATGGCATAATAAAGATCGATAAACTTTAAATTCTAATGAACATATGAACACTGAAACTGAAAGACATTTAATATATATATAAATAAAAAATTAAAGAAACAAATAAAATGAATTATGAAATCTTTGTAAACAAAATTATCTTTCATAAAAAGAGATAGTTGAGACCAAAATACCAGACTGAAAACTTTTATCATTCAGTTTTTGGCAAAAAGAGAGAGAGAGAGAGAAAAAAAACCGATAACATTTATCATGCGATTAATTGATTTATTGTGACAGGCCTACTATAGTTTTTAATTGGTTGCATAGGAACTTTTTGTCAGCTGAACAGAAAACCTGCTTTTATTTGAGCTGGATTTGCAGGTTTGGGGTTCAGAATCAACAACAAGGAGGAGGTTGTAGCATCATGGACGCTACATGTCCAATTTGTCTGAAAACTGTTTCATTGCAGGTTTACATCGTGTTAAGTGCCGGTACAGATCAGTGAGATGCAGCCAAACGAGACAAAAGACAAAACATCAAAGCGAAGCGTCAGCGGAGATAATGCCGGACAAACGAGACGGAACTACTCAAAGATCAAAACGAAGCAAAACTCTACAACGTTAGACGTTTTGCAAAAACAAGGACAAAAGAAAGTGGAATATCACATAGCAACATGTCTGATTTGGTTTTTCTTTTTATCTTGTCTAAAGTGTTTCTCTGAATATTTTTTTGCAATTCCTAAATGAACAAATATTTTCATCGGCTCAGGAGTGTGAGCCAGCGAGCGCCGCGGCGGTCAGATCCGTTGTGTTTCACTCGGCAGAGTTTCTGACTTCTCCTCCATCCGGTGGGATTTCTACAAATGTTGCAGTTTTCACCGCGCTCGCCAAAATGAATGCATGCTGCCTCCTCTGGGGACTTTAAATTGCCCATAAATGCAATGATGCCTGCAAGCTGGTTTGGACATCTTGTGCTGCACTGTCACTTTACACATGATTTGCTTTGAAGATGCAGTCTATTGAAAATACTCTCCATCCATTTAGGATGGGGAAAAAATATAAATATATAAATATATATATAAAAAGCTAAGACCATGTCTGTGCCACCACTGCAGAATTCATGGTACCTGGTTCTTTTCCTCCCTAATAATCGGGTCAGAATCTCACTCATCAGTCCAATTTCTCTTTCTGTTAAGCACAGATATAGTGCATTTATAGTAGGCAAAAAATTATTTAAAATCATTTCAATTGCTGTGGTTGTATGAGAAACCAAGTTGCTTTTTTTTCTCCAGACCTTACTACCCATAATCTATATAACTAAAAGACACAATCTCATTGTACCGTTGGGCCTAATGCCTCTGGATAACAACATTAGCAAGAAATTGTATTTCTATTTGTAAGGTAAGGACATTTTATTTATATAGCACATTTTCAGCAACAAGGCAATTCAAAGTGCTTTTGTAAGATTTACAACCATAGAAATGATTTCAAACTTCCAGAAAACTGCAAAACAGTTGAAACACTGAGTTCCTTTCAGTCAAAGCTAAACGTCAATCTGTTTATAGTAGCTTTTGACCCATAGTCACTGGAACATTGATCAACAAATTAGATGAGTATTGATGTGATGTGATGTTGAGTGCTGGTTTCTCAATTGGCGACTTTGCATTTTTGTGTTTTTGCTGCCTTGCTGCTGAAATGTGTTATGCAAATGGAACTTGATTGATTTCAATCATTTACATTTATAAGAACTCCGCTACCTACTCGAAGTTCAGCATTCATGAATTCACCTATTTTCTGATTTTTCTGTGGATTGTGGCTCCAAATTATTTGCAAAAAAATTTACCTAAGAAATTTTCGTTGAGCAAATTGGAAATATTAAAAAAAAAAAATGCAGGTTGGGAAGCTAAAGTTTCCTACGCACAATGTCACTTGATGTGCTAACAGCTGATATTTGCCCAATTTAGGAATGTTATTTAAATTACTCATTTTGTTGATAACTGCTGTAAGAAGATATGTATAGGTGCTACCAGGGGCTCCCTGACAAAAAATTTGATTCTGCTCATGAATTTTACATCCAACAGTCCGCATACAATATTCAAGTAGGTTGATAAACGTTTTTTTTTAATTAGTTTTAGATTACTGAAATGTCGCTCCCCATGAGCAACAGTCAAAAGCAACGTGCAAAATACACATAAAGCAATCCTGTCTTCTCAAAAAATGCTATTTAGTTGCATTTTATTCAAGCTGCAGTATACAACTTTCCCCATCTGCTTCATCCCCTTAACTTGGAGCGATCAAAGAATCGGATAGATGCTTAAACCAGTCTTTCTCAACAGATAGCTTACCAAAGGATTGTGTTAAAAATAATAATGGATAATTGGCTTAAGACAATTGACACCACAGCAGATAGAAAACCTCAAATGAAACAACTAAATCTATTGTCAATCTCTTTATGTTAAGTAAATAAAAACAGAATGACTTATTATTTAAATATTTAGTCATTATTTCATCTTTAGTTTGAGTCATGCAGAACTGATCTCATAGTTTCCATAGCAACAATCAGAAGCAAGACCTTGCACCAGAACTCCAGTGAGGTCATTCATGAGGTCACAGATGACCTCATAAGGTCATTATAGAAGATCTGAGACTTTGAATGCAGTTCATCATCAGTCAGGTTCCTAACAGTTCTGTGAAACGCATCTTCATATCGGACAAGGATTTTTAGTATTTCAGAAATGCCTTACCCCTTAATTTTTCCACTCGGTTTTGGACTTGGTTACCTGGTCACAACAGGAAACTGTTTGACTATTTCCTTCCTGGAAAGGACTTGGACCAGCGTGTCTCTCAGCATGAGAGCACTTCCGTTGGGAACGAACCTTCATCTGTTCCCAAAGAACAAACTGACCCGGCTGGGGAAGTTTGCCTTGACCAGGAGCCAGTTGTCTTCGAAGACATGGATACTAATTTGACAGAGATTTCACAAGGTAGTACCGAGGACAAGAACACCTGCTTTGGGAACGAACTTTTGACTGTTCCCAAAGAACAAACTGACCCGGCTAGGTTAGTTTGTTCTTTCAACCAGACAGTTGACTGTGAAGCCTTAGCTTTGGATTTGAGTAAGACATCGTCTCTTGTCGCTACTCAGGATGTGAGTTCAGCCTTTGGGAACAATTTGTTCGTTGCTCCTAGAGAAAAAAACTGACCTGGCTGGGAAAGTTTTTTCTGGGGCTGAATTCACAGAGAAACCTTTGATTTTGTCAATTTCTTCTCTGGATTTGAACTCGCTAGATGGCACATTTTCCAGCACCTCTGACTTGGAAAGCTCCCCGGACAGGGAATTTCTTTCAGAGGGATGGACAGTTTGCAATGAAAACAGAGTCCTTGATCTGTCTATGAAATCATCATTAAAGCGTAGGGTTTCGGTTGTTCCTGACTTGAACAGCACCCCAGACAGGGAAGCTGGTTTGACGGACAGGAACAGCAGTGAAACCCCAGCCAATGATGGTTCTTTCACGTTTCCCAAAGACAAAACTACCCCGGACGGGGTAGTTGTCTCTCAGGATGAGAGGAAAGTCTTTGGAAACCGTTACTGCACTGTTCCTCAGGAACAAACTGACCTGGATGGGGAAGTTATACGCGAGGAACAAAACAAAATGAAACAAACAGAGGGGGACATCTGTAGATTTGCAAACCAGTTCAACAGCTGGATGAGTGTTGGTTTTCAGAGCATTCTCAACCTGAGCGTCACCAGACAGTGTGTGGTATGACATGTATGAGAGAGGATTTATGTACATTTACGAGAAGCAAACGAATGCAGAGGAACCCAACGCTGATCACCTGAACACACCTAGTCTGATGGTTTCTCCTGCCCCTCCTCTCCAAAATGATGAAGATGTTTTAGGAGAGGAGCCAGAGCCTCCAAATTTGGTAGAAGAAAAAACAGAAAAAGACAAAACAAGCAGCCATTTTGAGGGAGGAGAAGTTGGAGTGTGTCTGATAGAAGATTTGGGTCCTTAAATGTGCAGCAATCTGGAAGACCAAACTTTATGGGAGGATTTTGTTTTTCTTTTGTTTGTGCTATGTGTTATTTCCTTGTCTTGTTTCTTACTGGGCTGGTAATTCCACACTTTTCTGTCTTGGTATTGCTTTTTTCTGTTTACATGTTTTTTTTATTTGAATTTTAAATGGAAGCATTGGCAACTTTTACCCCTGGTTAATAGATTTTACCAGTTTCCAGTCTGAAGTTTGCGAAATACACATAAAGCAATCCAGACTTCTCAAAAAATGCTATGTAGTTGGATTTTATTCAAGCTGCAGAGAAAATAGATTTTTCAGAGATTATCTGTCATAACATACCGTCACAACATAATGACAGTTTTAACAAATATGTGAATTTTTTTTTTTTTACAAAAGTGACATACTGCAGCTTCAATTTCTCTTAGGAGAGGGCAGGTCAGGAGGGACGTGGGTTAAAGCTGCTGCTGACTGACTCATCTGTTAAGTGTGGTAAAAGGTACAAGGGACAAGTTAAATATATGAATATTTTGGTAATGTTTTTCCTTAATTAATTAAATGCTAGTTAAAAGGAGGCAAACAGTAGTTTGTAGCTAAGTTAACTATGCTAAATAGTTGATAATCTCACACAGTCTACTGACCTCTGGGATAAAAATAAATAAATTGTGAAGGGCCCCCTATTGCTCAGGGGCCTCTAGAATTGTCATAACTTTTCCCCATCTATACCGCACCGCTGGGTACTACTAGCTAAAACTAAACCCCTACGTGTTTGTAAAGGTGGACTGGTGGATGTGGGATTTTGGACTGTGTGGCCAATTTGGAAACTTTGTAGTGAAGATTTGTAGAAAGTAGTCAAGACTTCTTCTGCTGTTCAGTCAAGTTGGAATGGCATCTCCTCTGTTTCACGATGCACATCTCTGTAACAACTTATTTCACTTCCTGTTTTTCCATTTGATGCTTGATGGAATGAGTCAAAAAAATATCATTAAACTGAGGCAGATGAAACTGAAGCAGCAATAATGTGTTTTCAAAAACAATCACTAAACAATTGCACCAAATAATGGATTCATATAATGTTTACACATTATATGAATACATCAACGCTGCTCTGGAAAAGGGCAGATGCACATATAAATGGCAGTAAATGATTTCTGTATGTTCACTAAAAATGGAAGGAAGTCTTTATTGGATTTAAGAAAAACTCTAGCTTTCAAAATGTGGCTGCGTAATTCCTCTGTCACTTAAGATTTCCTTCTTTTTTTTAATGAATCAAAATTTAATTTGCATGTTAATACTAATTTGAAAAAAAAAATCTTCCCTCTAAATCGACATGACTTTTAATTAGCCTAAATAATAAGCAGACGACGATGCCATTTCTCTGGAAACAGTCATAGCATTTGCAGCAATCCCTTTTTTTTTTTTTTTGGGCCATAGATTCCTGGCAGGTTTAATAGCCGATTATTGGGATGAGCCATTTAATCCTTCATCTATATTACCCCTGGGGCTCGGACATGATCTTACCGAAAGCTTACTGCTGCAGTTGGATGAACTGGCTTTGGAGTCTCGAGCTGCGGGCGTGCCACAGGTGCAGCTAATAAGGTTAATAGCATGCACACTGATTAGTGATTAGCTGCTTAAAACGCATCAACGATGACGAGGTTGTTCAGCTGGATTATGGAAACCAGGAGGAAGTCCTCTCTTGAACTTTGAAAAGAATGAAAATCAGCTTCTAGGTGAGTGACATTTCACTTAAGTTAGCAATTAAAGAAATTATAATAATAATAATAATTTGTTAATCCAGTTTTAAGTCTATTTGAATGTGCCTCTTGACAAAGTGGGGTTTGCCTAAATTATAGTGGTATTTCAGAGTCAGCCATTTATACTTATGCATGCCCTTTTCTCTAATATTTGGCAGTTGTTTAATTTAACGTTCTTTTTACACACACACACACACACACACACACACACACACACACACACACAGATATTTTGAGACTATTTTCACTCCATAGTGACCATCTTCTAATTTCCACGACTTCTCAACATGCAACTTTGTCTTGTGTGCAAGCTAGCAAGAAGTGTAGATTGAAAGGCCAAAAACATAAGAATGGCCAGAAGGGAAAGAGCTTTGAAATCATAAGTTTTTGGTAAGCGGTAAGAGTTTCCAGTGACCCAAGGCTTTTATTGGATTACATAGTGGCCCACAGCACTCCACTGGGTTTCTGAAAAGTTTTAAGTCCTAAAACACTTCATGGGCTTTTGAATAGTATTATAATTTGTCTTATGCTGTCCATCTCGGACAACAATATTCTAGAGAAAATGTCAGGACATGTTTTATGAGCCCCAAATTTATTAGGCATCTTATTAAAAATACTGCTTAAAGATTAAATGAGGAATACACCTCAGTTTTTGTCTGTCCTGAACTGAAAATGGGATCAAGCTAATTATTTAAAAAGCAGGAGATTGCAACAATATTTATTATTATCCAAACAATGTGTTTGTACTCATTAACAGGAGAAGTAAAGGGAATACCAAACTGCCCTATTGTCATTGGATTCATTTAAATTTTAGCATCGTTTGCTGCATCAGAATTTAATTCCAGTCCCGGTTTGTCCGAAACGAAGTGAGTTGAGGAACATTGATAAATGAAGTTACGCAGACAGACTCCCACTGCATTTCACAGGAGCTCTGGGAATAAACCAGAGACAAGTTGTTACATTTTCAATTAGGTGATAGACAGGCATTAGAAATATTAAAATGATCAAGCACTCTAACAATTATAATGCTGCTGCATGGTGGACTGTACATAGCAAGTAGCTGTTTTTCAGCACTGGCATATTGACAAATGGTGTGAACAGGTTTAAACATAATGACATGAAGGGGATTTTGTGCTGCCATGTCCTGTTTGGTGATTCTCTCCTATTCTGAATATAGCATGTGTATGTGAATGCATGTTATATAACTCTGTTCTATAACTTCCACTGCACTTGGATGGGGCATGTCCCGTTTGCTCTGATGTGATGACAAGCCGACGTGAGTAAATCTTCATATCCTGAGATTTAAGGTTGTTGCTGTGACGTTTGAGTCACAGTCAAGTTGATTCAGTAATGGCGCTGATTATGTGCGATGGAGCAGTGGAATTTTTTAAGCTCTAAGAAATCTGTGGCAGCCTGGCTTATCTGTTGATAAAATTGCACATTCTACTGTTGCGATTGTGTGGAAAAGTTTGTGGATATTCCACTAATGTTGAAAAAAACCCCCCCCACAATTTCACGGTTGCGGTATTTCTATTAAAGAAATAATCCAATTATAATTACACATGAATAAGATTGTTCTCGCGATAAGTAATTCAAAACATGCAGTGCCATCACCAACCACTTCCTGTTGTTTTCTTTGTCCTTTCCGCCAGTAGTAACATCCACTTGTTGATCGCGACTCAAATTATGCAAAAAAGTGTTTCCATTGAAGTTTTACGAAATGCGCTAATTTCAAAACAGCTAAGAAAAACATCTCATCCGAGTGCAAAAATGTTATCAAAAACGTGAGATTTTTCAAATTTACTGTCTTTCCATAAAGCAAATTTAACCTCGTATCAATTTGCACTATCATATGGTCAATGAAACGGCATAATAAGCTGATGATAGAGCATTATTTTTGGATAGCATCATCATATTTTCCTATGACAACAGAAGCGGATACCCAATCTTACTCATGTTAAGGTAGCTGGGGAAGAGCCCAAGGAATTTCTCTTAATGTATTTTGCTGGCTTATTCAACTCTTCGCATTGCTGGAAGGAAATGGAAGTACCATCAGTACTCACTGAGGAGAAGTGGTGTACACTAGAAGGGCAGTGGGCTGCCGAGAAGCAATGTTTGCAGAAAAAAAGGGTATTTACCGATCAGAGGATTAGGATGGCAGCAGGAGGAGAGATAGGGGAGACGACAGAAGGGGTGTCAAAGAATGATTAGACTGCCACTAAGCCAATTGGGGAAATGGGACCATGGCCAAAGAGACATGACAAAAAGCAGAGAGAGAGGAGAAGAGAAATGCCAGGAGGGGGACAGGCAGGGAGAGAAATGAGAAAGGACAAACAAAATGCGCAGACGACTGGAGTTGAGAAAATCAAAGCCCAAAATGACAAAGATAAGTAAAACAATACCAAGCTTAGAGGAAAGCAAAAATAGGACTGGCTTGAGAAGCCAGTGTAAAAAAGACAATAAACAGGACACTGGAAAATGGTGTCAAGGTAATTGAGGAAAAAGATACCAACTCCATTCATTTTGCTTTTTGTCTTCTTCTTTGCCAAACTCCAGGCTCTGTGGTCATCTTTTTTGAAACGCATTTCTTTTATGACTACATGCCCTCCAGGAATATAACTTCCACAGGATGAAGAGAGCTATTGTGGCCTGGTTTTTAGGGTGCAGCAGCTCAGCTTTTGCTAAGATCATAAACCCTCCTCATTCCATCTGTCATTTTGTCAGTAGAAGGTCAGCTGTACGGTCAGCCACTCTGGAGGAGCGCTTGGTGTAAAAGCGATACAGCATAAAGGTACAGCGAAATACACCAGGAGTCGCTTCTTTTACAACTTTTCTCAAATTTTTGTCTCTTTTTTTGTCTAATTTCCCTTTTCTTTCCTAACAGTTCCTGTTGATGATGCATCATTCAATGTTTTGTCCACGTAACGAACAGCAGGTTTGTTATTAGCGGTAGCACTGTGGCAGATTAATCAGTTCATTGTAAAACCTGAGATGTCTTTGAGTTCACAGCTGGGCTTTATGCTATGCCAATAGCACAACAGGCTGTGTGCAAAGTCCCACAAGAGCCATTATCTACCATTTGTGTCCAAGTAGAACAAATCTTAAAACTAATTAAGCCGCTCTCCCATGAAAAGAATGCGAGGACGAATTTCGCCACAGAGAGAGTTGGTGAATTGAGAATCGATAGCTGACAATTTCCAAAGTCTTGTCGAGTGTGTGTGTGTGTGTGTTTGGGGGCAAAATCAATCACTGCAAAATGAGTCCCGCGTAAACACGAGCGGAGTGACCACAGCACAGTAATTCAGATGGAGGGTGAGCCAAGACAACCTTATAGGCAGCACACTCAATTCTTCTTCTTTTTTTTTTTTTTTTTTTTTTTTTGCCAAGGAAATGGACAGCCGGTGCCATTTTGAAAGGTTAGTTCAGACTGCAAGATGCTGAAATGTGGAGGGGGGAAAAAAAACGACATTTAAACTAACATGGAGATGAGCGTGCATAGAGTTTGAAATATGCAATGAATAATTTAGCAGGCAAACAGGATCATGTGTATTGAAATATAATAGATTTAATACAAATAACCACTTTGGGACATTGTGCACATACCAGGTTCCAAACACTAATCGCATCACGGTAAACGGCGTCTACATGTGTTCAGGAGAAAATGAGGAAAAGGGATTCATTGTAAACCTCAAACAACAGGTTGATAACACCAACTGTTACAGATGGTTGTTTATTTTAATTGTGGCATAAATGTGTCCATTTGCAGGGAGCATCTGGCGCGATGCTGTGCTGTTTTCTATGAGGCATTTATGCAGAGGAGCGTTCCCCGAACAATTTGCGAATGCAATCACAGTCCGCTCATGAATGTCTTTGCCTGGTTTGTGCAAAACATTCACGCAGCAAACTCAATTCTACGTTTACTTCCCAGAAATTTACATCATCGTTAATCTGGACTAATCTATGTTTACAATAAAGCTGCGTTGGCATTCTTTTTGTTCTTATCGTCCAACACCTGAATGAAGTCAGGCCTCGCCCTCGTCTTCTTTAAATCTAACACATTCGCTGTCAAACATTGGTGCTACGCTCGTGCTGCAAAGATTTTGGATTGTTTCGCTATCATTTAAGAGATATTAATAAACGTTGCCAGAGGTCAACCATCTCCCCAACCTTCTTCAAATCAAAGACAATTGGCATCAATCAACTCTGCTGCTTTTGTGCTAATAACATTTCCATTAGTGCTGCTTTTGCTTTGAAGATATTACTGAAAGTTTAAAGGTCAAAAAGTTAACCACCACCCCCTCTCCCCCCTACACCTTCTTGTAGGGGCGTGACTGTGGCCTACCGATTTGCACATCGGTGTATAAATGTATGAACGTTTGTGAATGTGACTCTAGTGTAAAGCACTTTGAGTGGTCAAAATGACTGGAAAAGCGCTATATAAGTTCAGTCCATTTACCATTTCTTCAAATCAAACATATTTGGTGTCCATCAACTCTGCCATGTTTGTGCGGCAAAGAGTTTCATTTGTGCAGAAATCATTTTAAAGATATTAACGGGAAAGTCTCAAGAGGTCATCAGAGGTCACCCAGCTCCCCCACATTTATGAAATCAATCAAAATTGGTGTGAATCAACTCTGCCACGTTTGTGCTGGTTTGTGCAGCAAAACAAATTAAATTTGTACCATGTTTGAAAATATTACTGAAAGTTGTTTTTTGTGAATGTGAGGGGATTTGTTGACCTCCGATGATCTCAGGAAACTTTTTTATTAATATCTTTAAATGATAGCTGCACAGACAAAAGTTTATGTCGCACAAATGGAGCAGAGTTGATTCACACCAATTTTCTTTGACTTGACGATGTTGGGGGTGGGAAAGGGCTGGTTCACCTTTTGAAACTTTTATTAATATCTTTAAAGCAAAAGCAGCACAACTGAAAATGTTTGCAGCACAAACGCAGAACACTTCACTGAAACCAATTTTGTATGATTTTGTATGTGTGTGAGGGAATGTTGACTTTAAAACAATGGGCAACTTCACTCACTCAGACATCATATTCTGTCCTTGCTCACATTTTGTAAAGTTTCCACAAACTTCATTGTATTTTAATGGGAGTTGTACATTATTACTGAGTGGGAGGAAAATCAACAGCTGATTGGCTGGACCCCCAAGAGCAGACATGAGGGAGACTGTAGATGTTGGCGTCTACAGACGTGCCAAGTGAAGAACACACACGCTGTTACTTCCAACGTTTCCTGTATCAACTCAGACATATCCAGTCGAGACTTGATCGGTAAACAAGCAATCAAAGCTTAGGATCTGAATAGTTTTCACCTCTAAATACAATCGTAGTCAGAAAAGCAAACCTTAAAGCGAGTGCATTTTAAATATTTTGCTGCATTATTCTGTGACTTTTAACTTGCAAGACCAGAAGAATCGATCATCAATCACCAGATCAATCATGGTACATCCTATTCCCACGAATTATACCCCAACAGAGAAATAAATTGGTGTTTATTTTTCCATTTATACTTCCCACATACTAAAAAGTGTCAAAGAATATACACTTTTGTAAAATAGTACAAAATCATATTCTTTAAAGTGTTTATCCTTTTTTTAAAAAAATAATGAAACGGCTTTATAACTTTCACATTTAAACTATTAAAGTAGCCAGTTATAAGCATTTTCAGAGGGAGACTCAAGGATTTGCTGTTTTCATATAAGTAGGATAAACTGTATAACATGTTAAGTTATATTTACTGGACAGAACGGTTGAACTGCACAATGTTGAAAATTACTGAAAGCCATGTTCAATAATGAGACAGCTTACACACAAAATACAAATTATTGATTTCTTCTAAGCTTATATTTAAACAAAATATGGGTTGATTAACAACAGGAACAAAAACAAACAACAACAACAAAAAAAAAACAGCACACAGGTCAGGGGTAAAGTTGTGGTTCTAATGTGACAAAACATAAAACGGTAAAAAGCCACTAATACTTTTGTATGGACCAACAGAAAACCTTCAAGTTTATTCTCCATAACCCATCTTGTAAATCTTTCAGCACTTTCACCTACACCATCATAACAAACTGGGTTTGCCCAAAAGAATCATAACACCAAACGATGATGAAGGTGCTTCACATTTTTCAAACGCCATACCTTGAATTTCATCAGATTTTACACTGAATGTCTTTTGGTAGATTTTCACAAGAAAAAAGAAAAAACTGAACCGGTGGATTAAATCGTAACATTGACTGAAAGTTTTATTTGCACTTGCATTCTCAAAAACTTTTAAGAACTGCAAGAAAAATATGCCAGAAGCAATGTTTTTTTTCTTTTTCCCCTTTCTGGCTGCCTACGCAAATGACAAAACAGGACAACACACTTTATCTGCTGCTGAAGCAATTATAATAATATGGTACCTCTGCTGCAATCTGACTGAATACAAAGAGGGGGAGGGGGAAATAGCCTCAAGTGCTTTCAGCGCTGTTTTAAAGGGTTGTTGCTAATGCGTAGTAAAAACATCACCAATCATTTCTGTGTTAGGAATTTAGATGGACTTTTTATTACAGTTATAAAGCTTAACTTCCCAACTTTATCGTTCTTGCAAAGTTGGGTGCAATGAAACGAGACGCACAGTTTCACTCTGGATGTAGTAATGGACCCAGTCCTGGACCTTCAGAGTCGCATAAAGACAGTTACAAAATCAGTCTTCTATCACCTGAAGAACATTTTCTAGGTTTAGAAGACTAATGAAAGATCTACAATAACTCATGCATCCATTTATCTTTAGTCGCATTATTATTGCAACAGTGTCTTCATAGGTCTGCCTTTAAAAAGTCCATTTTTTAAGGCAGCTGACCCGGAACGCTGCTGCATCATCCCATATCTAAAGTCGAAACGCTGGCACCCTGTAGCTCAGAGAATAGATTATAAAATACTGTTAGTTTATAAGTCAATGAACGGTTTAGGACCAAAATACATTAAAAGTCTGCTGGTGTCGTACCAACCTTCCAGACACCTCAGGTCTTCTGGTTCTGCTCTGCATCCTCAGAACCAGAACCAAACATGGGGACGCAGCATTCAGCCTCTACGCACCACACATCTGGAACAAACTACCAGAAAACAACAAATCTCTTTGAGGAATATTGAATTAATGAGTCACAACAACATTTAATTTCCCTTTGGGATCAATTAAGCATTTTTGAATAGAACTGAAAACAGCCGAAACACTGAGTTCC